>NC_133658.1:170178497-170482337 GCF_037893015.1 Macrotis lagotis | reverse complement strand
TGTTCAGCTCTAGTTGTTTCAGCAGGAAAGTTTGAAAGTCCCCTATTTCGTTGAATGTCCATCTTTTCCCCTGAAAAAGGCTGTTCAGTTTTGCTGGGTAGTTGATTCTCTTTTGCCTTTCAGAATATTATATTCCAAGCCCTACAAGACCCATAATGTGTATGCTACTCAATCTTTTGTTATCCTGACTGTGACTCCATGATATTTGAATTGTTTCTTTCTGGCTGCTTGGAATATTTTCTTTGACTTGGGAGTTCTGGAATTTGGCTATAATATTCCTGGGAGTTTTTTTGGGGGGGAATCTATTTTAAGAGGTGATTGGTAGATTCCCTCAATTTCTATTTTATCTTCTGCTTCTAGGATAGCAGGACAATTTTCTTGGAGAATTTCTTTAAAATTTCTTTAAAAATGAAGTCTATGCTCTTTTCCTGGTCATGACTTTCGGATAGCCCAATAATTTTTAAATTATCTCTTCTGGATCTGTTTTCTAGGTCAGTTGTTTTCCAGTGAGATATCTCACATTTTCTTCTAGTTTTTCATTCTTTTGGCTATATTTTATTGTTTCTTGATTTCTTGCAAAGTCATCATTTACAGTAGCTCCATTCTACATTTGAAGAATTATATTTTTTTCAGAGAATTTTTGTATCTCCTTTTCCATCTAGTCAGTTCTCTTTTTCATCTGGTCAATTCTGCTTTTTAAGGTAGGCTTCTCCTCATTGAACTTTTGGACTGCTTTTTGTATTTGACCTAAATTGATTTTTTAACATGTTATATTTTTTATTAAAGATTTTATTTACTTTGAGTTTTACAATTTTTCCCCTAATCTTACTTCCCTCCCCCCACCCCCACCCCCACAAAAGGCAGTTTGTCAATCTTCACATTGTTTCCATGGTAAACATTGATCCAAATTGAGTCTGATGAGAGAGAAATGATATCCTTAAGGAAGAAACATAAAGTACAAGAGATAGCAAGATCAGACAATAAGATATCAGGGTTTTTTCCCCTAAATTTAAGGTAATAGTCCTTGATCTTTGTTCAAACTCCACAGTTCTTTCTCTGGATACAGATGGTATTCTCCATTGCAGACAGCCCCAAATTGTCCCTGATTGTTGCACTGATGGAATGAGTGAGTCCATCAAAGTAGATCATTGCCCCCATGCTGCTGTTTGGGTGTACAGTGTTTTTCTGGTTCTGCTCATCTCACTCAGCATCAGTTCATGCAAATCCTTCCAGGCTTTCTTGAATTCCCATCCCTCCTGGTTTCTAATAGAACAATAGTGTTCCATGACATACATATACCACAGTTTGCTAAGCCATTCCCTAATTGGAGGACATTTATTTGATTTCCAATTCTTTGCCACCACAAACAGGGCTGCTATGAATATTTTTGTACAAGTGATGTTTTTAATCCTTTTTCATCATCTCTTCAGGGTATAGACCGAGGAGTAGTATGCTGGATCAAAGGGTATGCACATTTTTTTTTTTACAAATAATGTTTTTTATACATTAATAAAATATTCTTGTTTAAGAATAAACAAAATACTCCCCCCCCAAAAAAAAATAGACTCGCTTAAGTGATAAAGGGGAGAGAAAAAAATTAAAATTAAGAAAATAATAGTAATAATTGTAGGTTTGGCCAGGTGGCGCAATGGATGGAACACCAGCCCTGGAGCCAGGAGCACCCGAGCCCATATCCAGCCCTGATCACCCAGCCATGTGATATGCAAGCCACCCCAAACCCACTGCCCTGCAAAAACCAAAAGAAAAAGAAAAAAAAAGACCCAAAATAAAATAAAATAGTAATAAGAGTAGGGGTGGCTAGGTGGGGGATAGAGCATTGGCCCTTGAGTCAGGAGCACCCGGGGCCAAATCTGGCCCCAGACACCCAACAATCACCCTGCTATGCGGCTCCAGGCAGTCCACCATTTGCCCGACCCAATAATAATAATAATAATAATAATAATAATAATATAAAATGTGCTTCAGTCTTTGTTCCAACACCAACAACTCTGTCACGGGTGGATCACATTCTTTATGATAAGTCCATCACAAAAGTTACTTCCATATTTTTCAACCTTTGCCATTGCTGATCGTAACTCCCTCCTTTCTTATTTCTCCACTACAATGTACTCTATTTTCTCTCTCCTTTCACTTGGTCTCTGCTGTAGGATAGCTGAGTGGTGCAGGAGACAGATCCCTGGTCCTGGAGCCAAGAGGCCCTGAGCCCCCATACCACCCCTTAGGCCCAGAATCCACCTGGCCCTATGGTCCCGGACAGGCCATCCAATCCCAGCCCCTTGCAAGAAGTAAAAAAGAAAATGTGTTATATCTGACCACTCTCCCCCCATGGTCCATCCTCTCCTCCTTTATTCACATCCCCACCCCTTCCCCCCTGTCCCCCTCCTCCTTCTTACTCCAGATGCCTATATTCCATTCAGTATATATGCTGTTTCCTCTCCTAGCCACCTCTGGTGAGAGCAAAGGTTCCCTCATTCCCCCTTGCCTTCCCCCCTTCCATATCATTGTAATAAAGAAAAATCTTATTATATGAAATATCTTGGCCTATTCCCCCTCTCCTTTTTCTTTCTCTCATTATATTTCCCTTTTTCCTATTGACTCCATTTTTACACCATATTTTATCTTCAAATTCAGCTTTCTCCTGTGCTTCATCTATAAAAGCTCCTTCTACCTGCTCTATTAACTGAGAAGGTTCATATGAGTATTATTAGTGTCATTTTTCTATGCAGGAATACATGCAGTTCATCATCAAGTCCCTCATATTTCCCCCCCTCCTCCAATCTCCATGCTTCACCTGAGTCCTGTATCTGAAGATCAAACCTTCTGTTCAGCTCTGGCCATTCCAAAAGGAACATTTGGAATTCCACTGGTTCATTGAAAGTCCATCTTTTTCCCTGGAAGAGGACATTCAGCCTTTCTGGGTAGTTCATTCTTGGCTGCATTCTAAGCTCTTTTGCCTTTCGGTATATTATATTCCAAGCCCTACGAGCTTTTAATGTAGTTGTTGCTAAGTCCTGTGTGATCCTGACTGCAGCTCCACGATATTTGAATTGTGTCCTCTGGCTGCTGGTAATATTTTCTCTTTGACTTGGGAGTTCTGGAATTTGGCTATAATATTCCTAGGGGTTTGTTTTTTTGGATCTCTTTCTCGGGGAGATCGGTGGATTCTCTCCATTTCTATTTTGCCCTCTGCTTCTAGAATATCAGGGCAATTTTCCTGTATTAATTCTTTGAAAATGATGTCAAGGCTCTTTTCCTGATCATGACTTTCAGGTATTCCAATAATTTTTAAATTAACTTTACTAAATCTGTTTTCCATGTCAGTTGGTTTTTCAATGAGATGTTTCACATTTTCTTCTAACTTTTCATTTTTTTGGTTTTGAAGTATTGAGTCCTGATTTCTCATAAATTCACCAATCTCCCTGAGTTCTATTCTTTGTTTGAAGGATTTGTTTTCCTCAGAGAGTTTTCTTGTCTCTTTTTCAATCTGGCCAATTTTGCTTTTTAAAGCATTCTTCTCCTCAATAACTTTTTTTGAACTGTTTTATCCATTTGACCTAAGCTGGTTTTTAGCATGCTGTTTTTTTCAGCATTTTTTTTGGATTTCCTTGACTAGGCTGCTGACTTCATTTTCATGTTTTTCCTGCATCTCTCTCATTTCTTTTCCAAGTTTTTCTTCTATCTCCCTCACTTGGTTTCAAAGTCTTTTTTGAGCTCTATCATAGCCTAATCCCAATTTCTGTTTTTCTTGGAGTCTTTAGATGCAGGAGCTTGTGCTTCCTCATCTTCAGACTGAGTATTTTGATCCTTCTTGGGCTCATTTGCAAAATATTTCTCAATGGTCTTCCTCTTATTTCTTTGCTTTTCATTTTCCCAGCCTAAGCCTGTTTTTTTTTTGGGTGCTTCCTAAGCTTTTGGGACACTCCCACAAGGGTCTCAGTGTGTGAGGTTCTGTCCTCCCTCCTGGTCTATGAATGAACATAAACGCCCCACTCTGCCACAGGGCCGAGGGGGGGGGGTCCTGTTGTTCTATGGGGGGCCCTAGACTGGGATCAGGATATGAATGTGGTCAGAGCCCCAGAGTCCTGTTCCAGGGGCAGAGGACAGAGCTGGGCAGTCTCTCTTCACTCCCCTCCCTCAGCTCAGTGGGCTCATGCCCTGGAGGCTCCTGCTTACCGGCTCCGCCTGCTTGTGTTTCCTGGATTTGGGCTGCAGAAAGACCAAGCTGCTGGCTGTGTGCCCTGAGGGCTGGGCTCCACGTACTCGCTCTGGCAGAGGTCCCCCGCTGTTCCCCCACTTTGTGCCGGTGCTCCCCGGGGTGCAGCTCAGGAGACTCCCCGCTGCTGTGAGCCGCAGGCTGAAGTTCTTTGGCTCTGGTGGGCCACCCCTCTGGCAGGCCACCCTTCCGACCCCGGGGAGCAGAGCCTTTCTGCTCTTTTTCAGGTTACCTTGAGTAGGAGAACTGCCTTACTGGGTCCCTTTGTGGGTTCTGTCTCTTGAAAGTTTAGTTAGAGTCCTTAGTTTATGAGTTTTTATCAGAGAGCTCCTAAGACTCGATCCCTTCATGTCCAGTAATTCTTTGAAAAATAATGTCAAGACTCTTTTCCTGGTCATAACTTTCATGTATTCCAATAATTTTAAAATTATCTTTCCTAAATCTGTTTTTCCATATCAGTTGTTTTTTCAATGAGATGTTTCACATTTTCTTCTAATTTTTCCTTCTTTTGGTTTTGAAGTATTGTGTCCTGATTTCTCATACAATCAGCAACCTCCTTCAGTTCTATTCTTTGTCTGAAAGATTTGTTTTCCTCAGAGAGCTTTCTTATCTCTTTTTCTGTCTGGCCAGTTCTGCTTTTTAAAGCATTCTTCTCCTCAATAACTTTTTGAATTGTTTTATCCATTTGACTTATGCTGCTTTTTTTTGTTTTGGGATTTTTGCAAGGCAGTGGGGTTAAGTGGCTTGCCCAAGGCCACACAGCTAGGTAATATTAAGTGTCTTGAGACCGGATTTGAACTCAGGGACTCCTGACTCCAGGGCCGGTGCTCTATTCACTGTGCCACCTAGTCACCCCATATGCTGGTTTTTAACATGTTATTTTTCTTCAGCATTTTTTTGGATCTCCTTGACTAAGCTGCTGACTTCTTTTTCATGTTTTTCCTGCATCTCTCTCATTTCTTTTCCCAGTTTTTCTTCTATCTCCCTCATTTGATTTCAAAATCTTTTTTTGAGCTCTGTCATAGCCTGAGCCCAATTTCTGTTTTTTTCTTGAAGTCTTTAGATCCAGGAACTTGTACTTCCTCATCTTCAGATTGAGCGTTTTGATCTTTCTTGGGATCACAGGCAAAGTATTTCTCAATGGTGTTCCTCCTTTTTCTCTGTTTACTCATTTCTCCAGCCTGTGCCTGGTTTTGGGGAGCTTCCTGAGCTTTTGAATATTAGTGGGACACCCCCACAAGAATCTCAGTGTATGAGGCTCTGTCCTCCCTCCTGGTCTGTGAATGACCGTAAGCGCCCCCCCCTCTGCCATAGGGCTGATGTGGGGGGCCCTGCTGTTCTATGGGGGACCTAGACTGTGATCAGGATCTGAATGTGGTCAGAACCCCGGAGTCCTGTTCCAGGGGCAGAGGACAGAGCTCTGCAGTCTCTCTCTCTTCCCTTCCCTCCCTAGGCTCAGCACTCATGTCCCGGTGGCTCCTGCTTATTGACTTCTGCTTCTTTTCCCTGCATCTGGGCTGCTGAGGCCACACTGCTAGCTGTGTGCCCTGAGGGCTGGGCTTCATGTGCTCACTCTGGCAGAGGTCCCCCAGCTGTTCCCTTTAGTTGTGTCTGGTGCTCCCCCAGGGAGTAGCTCAGGATACTCCCCGCTGCTGTGAGCTGAGGCTCCCAGAGCCCTTGGGCTGCCTCCAGGAGGCAGAAGTTCCTTTGCCCTGGCAGGTTACCCTTCCAACCCCCATGGAGTGGTGCCTTTCCGTTCTTTTCCAGGTTACCTTGAGTAGGAGAACTGACTCACTGGGTCCCTCTGTGGGTTTTGTCTCTCGAAAATTTAGTTAGAGTCCTTAGCTTATAAGTTTTAAGAGAGAGCACCTAAGAGAGGGTCCTCTGCTGTCACCATCTTGGCTCTGCCCCCAACTTTATTTTTTTAAATATTATTTTGTTCATATATTGTACCACACTTAAAAAAAATTCCACTCATGAAAGATACAATGTTTTGTGGTGGGAATTACTCTGTTTTCTAAGTCTTGAGACCTGGTTTCACCATGATCATTTTTGCTTCTTAAATTAAACTGTCTTATCTCTAGTTTTTTTTGTCTGTCTGTCTCTCTCACTCTGATTGCTAAGCTATTCCTTTTCTAGAGTACTACATAGTCTTGAGAGGCACACTTCTTTTTTGTATAAAATGTTTTATCATGTCCAGTCTCTTCACGTGGGATTTTTATAAGGTTTTTGTTTTTCACCAAAGACATAAACCTCCAATGGTAATGATTTTTTTTGTCCCCTTTTCATTTTCTCTTTAGTATAAGCCTTCCAATATCCCTATCTCATCTCTCCTCTCCATTATTCACATTACTTTTCTCCTAAATATCTCCATTTGATTGACTAATGAAAATGCTATCCCATTCATGCGCATCTATATTCTGGGTACTATTTATTTCCAGCTCTTCTCAGTTTCTTGTTTTCCCCTTTTCCCATTATGACTTTCCACTGTATTATTTTTCTATAAAAGATAATTCATTTATAGAAGAAGATGGGATTTCTCGATGAAATGTTACTCATTTCTTTATTCCTTCCCTTCTTATTTTTTAAGTTCTTTTAAAACTTTTGATCCATGATCTTCTATGTTCTTTCTTTTTTCCCCCTCAGAAAAATTAAAAAATACCTTCTCAAAACTTTAGAGATTGATGCCATTTATTAATAATCTTTTCTAGATTATTATCTCTATTTACTTTTTAATTTGAAATTTTATTGTTTTATTCTCATTTTATACAAATGTTTTTTACATTAATAAAATATTCTTGTTTAAGAGTAAATGAAATACAGCCCCCATGAATATAGACTTGCTTGAGCGATAAAGGGGAGAAAAAAAAATTAAAATTAAAAAAAATTGTAATAAATGTAGGTATGGCCAGGTGGCGCAATACATGAAGCACCAGCCCTGGAGCCACGAACACCCGAGCCCACATCCAGCCCCATAGACCCAACAATCACCCAGCCATGTGACATGCAAGCCACCTAATCCCCACTGCCCTGCAAAAACCAAAAAGAAGAGATAAAAAAAAATACCTAAAATAAAATAAAATAGTAATAATAGTAGGGGTGGCTGGGTGGCAGACAGAGCATTGACCCTTGAGCCAGGAGCACCTGGGTCCAAATCCGGCCTCAGACACCCAAAGATTGCCCTGTACCCTCCCCCAAATAATAATAATAAAAAATGTGCTTCAGTCTTTGTTCCAACACCAACAACTCTGTCGCAGGTGGATCATATTCTTTATGGTAAGTCCATCACAAAAGTTACTTCCATATTTTTCCAACATTGCCATTGCTGATCACAACTCCCTCCTTTCTTATTTCTCCACTACCATGTGCTATATTTTCTCTCTCCTTTCACTCTGACTCTGCTGTAGGGTCCCTGAGTGGCGCAGCAGACAGATCCCTGGTCCTGGGGCCAAGAAGCCCTGAGCCCCCATACCACTCCTTAGGCCCAGAATCCACCTGGCCCTTTGGTCCTGGGCAGGCCTTCCAATCCCAGCCCCTTGCAAGAAGTAAAAAAGAAAATGTGTTATATCTGACCACTCTCCCCCCATGGTCCATCCTCTCCTCCTTTATTCACATCCCCACCCCTTCCCCCTGCTCCCCCCTCCTTCTTACTCCAGATGTCTATACCCCATTGAGTATATTTGCTGTTTCCTCTCCTAGCCACCTCTGATGAGAGCAAAGGTTCCCTCATTCCCCCTTGCCTTCCCCCCTTCCATATCATTGTAATAAAGAAAAATCTTATTATATGAAATATCTTGGCCTATTCCCCCTCTCCTTTTTCTTTCTCCCATTACATTTCCCTTTTTTTCTATTGACTCCATTTTTACACCATATTTTGTCTTCGAATTCAGCTTTCTCCTGTGCTTCAACTATAAAAGCTCCCTCTACCTGCTCTATTAGCTGAGAAGGGTCATATGAGTATTATCAGTGTCATTTTTCTCTGTAGGAATACATGCAGTTCATCATAATTAATTCCCTCATATTTTCCCCTTCTCCTCCAATCTCCATGCTTCACCTGAGTCCTGTATCTGAAGATCAAACCTTCTGTTCAGCTCTGGCCATTCCAAAAGGAACATTTGAAATTCCCCTGGTTCATTGAAAGTCCATCTTTTTCCCTGGAAGAGAACATTCAGCCTTGCTGAGTAGTTCATTCTTGCCTGCATTCTAAGCTCTTTTGCCTTCTGGTATATTGTATTCCAGGCCCTACGAGCTTCCATTGTAGCTGCTGCTAAGTCCTGAGTGATCCTGACTGCAGCTCCACGATATTTGAACTGTGTCATTCTGGCTGCTTTTAATATTTTCTGTTTGACTTGGGAGTTCTGGAACTTGGCTATAGTATTCCTAGGGGTTGTTTTTTTGGGATCTCTTTCTCTGGGGAATCGGTGGATTCTCTCCATTTCTATTTTGCCCTCTGCTTCTAGAATATCAGGGCAATTTTCCTGTAGTAATTCTTTGAAAATGATGTCAAGGCTCTTTTCCTGATCATGGCTGACTTTCAGGTATTCCAATAATTTTCAGATTATCTTTCCTAAGTCTGTTTTCCATATCTGTTGTTTTTCAATGAGATGTTTCACATTTTCTTCTAATTTTTCATTTTTTTTATTTTGAAGTGTTGATTCCTGATTTCTGGTAAATTCATCAATCTCCCTGAATTCTATTCTTTGTCTGAAGTATTTGTTCTCCTCAGAGAGTTTTCTTATCTCTTTTTCCATCTGGCCAATTTTGCTTTTTAAAGCAAATAACTTTTTGAACTGTTTTATCCATTTGACCTAAGCTAGTTTTTAGCATGCTATTTTCTTTAGCATTTTTTGGGATTTCCTTGACTAGGCTGCTGACTTCATTTTTATGTTTTTTCTGCATCTCTCATTTCTTTTCCCAGTTTTTCTTCTAATTCCCTCATTTGATTTTCAAAGTCTTTTTTTGAGCTCTGTCATAGCCTGAGCCCAATTTCTGTTTTTTCTTGGAGTCTTTAGATGTAGGAGCTTGTGCTTCCTCATCTTCAGACTGAGTATACTGATCCTTCTTGGGATCATAGATAATGTATTTCTCAATGGTGTTCCTCTTTTTTCTCTGCTTGCTCATTTTCCCAGCCTGGGCCTGGTTTGGCGGTGCTTCCTGAGCTTTTGGGACACTCCCACAAGGGTCTCAGTGTGTGAGGTTCTGTCCTCCCTCCTGGTCTGTGAATGACCATAAGCACCTCCCTCTGCCTTGGGGCCAAGGTGGGGGGGCCTAGACTGGGATCAGGATCTGAATGTGGACAGAGCCCCAGAGTCCTGTTCCCGAGGCAGAGGACAGAGCTCTGCAGTCTCTCTCTCTCTTCACTCCCCTCCCTCAGCTCAATGGGCTCATGCCCTGGGGGCTCCTGCTTACAGGCTCTGCCTGCTTCTGTTTTTGGGTGTGGGCTACAGAAAGACCAAACTGCTGGCTGTGTGCCCTGAGGGCTGGGCTCCATGTGCTTGCTCTGGCAGAGGTCCCCCACTGTTCCCTCCCTTTGTGCCCGGTGTTCCTGGGGTGCAGCTCAGGAGACTCCCATGCTGCTATGAGCCACTGCTCCCAGCGCCTTGGGGCTGCCTCCGGGAGGCTAAAGTTCTTTCACTCTGGAGGGCCACCCCTTTGGCAGGTCGCCCCTCTGACCCAGGGAGCAGAGCCTTTCTGCTTTTTTTCAGGTTACCTTGAGTAGGAGAACTGCCTCACTGGGTCCCTTTGTGGGTTCTGTCTCTCAAAAGTTTAGTTAGAGTCCTTATTTTAGAAGTTTTATCAGAGAGCGCCTAAGACTGGATCCTTTCTTGAAGCCATCTTGGCTCCACCCCCTCCATTTACTTTCATTGTGTTTTTCGTTCTTTAGAATGTTTGTAAGTTAAATTGTTCCATTAATATCTTCTTTTTTGTTCTTCTTTCCCCCCATGCTTCCAAAGCCTCACTTTTGTTGAATGTCATGATTTTGATTGATTAGGCTCAGTTTTGAATTTTTTTAGGTTGCAACTTGAATTCCTTACCATTTTTGAATAGTGTGTTCCATTCTCCTTTTTTTTGCTTTCTTGTAGTCGCAGTAATATTAAATTATTCATATTGAATAATTCACATTTCCTTTAATGCTGAAGGACTTTCTCCTGGTTGTTTATTTAAATGTATTGTTTGGTATTGAAATTGAGACAATTTTGAAGTCTTAATCATTGGATTTTTCTGTGGTGTAGATCTATATATTTGATCATTTAATAATTTGTTGTTTGTATTCTGGTAATTTTCTTAAATTATTTCCTATACTACAATATTTAAGTTTCCTAATTTACTTGTTCTGTCAAGAGACTTATCTTCCTTAAGTAATTTTTACACATCCCATCTTCATGTAGTCATTCAACTTTCTGTCTTTCTTTGTTCCTCTTTTGCCTAATTTTCTTCCTCTTTAGTATTTTTAATTCCAAGACTGTTATTTTCTCATTCAGAGAAATTTTTTTTAAATTACGCATTCTCAGTTCTCTACCTTGTTGTTTTAGCTCTGATTCCTGATCTCATTTCCATCTTAATATTGTGAGACAGGAGCCTGGATTGAGAGCTAGAGGGACCTTAGATATCACATGGCCCTCATTTCATATGTGAGGATACTGAAGTATTTGTTGCTCAAAGTCCCACAAAGTATGAATAGCAACATCAGGATTCAAACCATGTTCTCTGACCTCAAATCCAGCACACTTTCTACTGTACTTCTTCAATGTGTCCTACTCCTCATGATCCCATTTGGGTTTTCTTGGTAAAGCTACTGGAGTATTTATCATTTTCTTGTTCAGCTCACTTTAGATGAGGAAACTGAAGCAAATAAGGTTCAGTGACTTGTCCTGGGTTACACAGCTAATGAGTGTCTGAGGTCAGATTTGAACTTGCATGAGTCTTCCTGACTCCAGGTCTGACACTGTCCATTGCACCATGTAGCTGCCCTTTCTACTGTAATATGTAATGCCTCTCTAAAAATTTGAAATCTTTTGAAGCTTTCTGTAAGTTTTTGCTATTGTTACATGTTCTGTAAGAATCCTGCAGAATTTCCTTATTCAATTAGGTGTGTTTTGATTCATCATCTTTCATAATAATAATTTTTCAGTGTCTTTTTGAGTCTAACCTATAGTTTCTCTCTGGACATGAGGTTTGTATGCTTATGCTTTCTCTCTTTGGGAGTTTTTTTTTTAAATACCTTTTTGTATTTCCCTTAACTTATCTCTAGTTTCCTTTCTCATTCTGGGTTATTCCTATTTTGCTACTTCACAGAACAAGGAAGGGTACTGTGAGTTGTTTTGAGTTGGGGCATGGAGCTTCACCTAATAACTACCCAGAGAAAATATGAAGGCATAGAATTTATTTTAGTTGATATCTAGATCCTTTTTTCCTTAAGCATAAAAGTCTCTTCCCCTTTAATTCCTCTATGCTTCTCAGTATCTCTGATGGCTAGACAGAATCAGATTTTAAAGAAACAACAACAAAATTTTTGATGTATGTATGGTGTATAGGTTTAGACTGGTACACTGATATGGAGGAACCAAACAACAACGCCCACATCCAGACCCTGAAACAGAAATTTGTCAGTTTGCTTATGGTAAATAAAATTACCTTTGGAGTATGGTCTAGATGGAATATTTTGTGGGAGTTTTAAGTATTTAAATTCTCCTTATTTTATAAGGTATTTGATCAGTGTATAGTATATTATATTTCTTAATATATAGTGGGTTTGCATTTAATTAGATATAGCATAAATTTCATTTTCTGGAATATTTTTAGGTGGAGAAATATTTGGAAAACTTCTATACTGCCATCTTACTTAATCATGTGACCTTAATCATATCTTCTTAAATAGAATATGCTAATATAATACAAACTTTTCTTGATGACTCAGGGCCATCATTATGAATAGCAATGTCCTTCAGGTTGAGGCAGGTAAAATTAATTTTGCCCATTAGTATAAAGGGTAGAAGAAGGAAGACTTTGGAATAAGTCCAAATTAAAAACTTGCTACTTGTTCATAGGTGCATGAACTTGCCTAAGAAATATCATGTGTGGTTTGTCAATACTTTGGAACATGCTGCAGTTGTTCTGATTTGCATTCACATCACAGTGTCAGCTTAGACAGGTAAAGGAAGTATAGTAAAGAATTTAGTAAAATATGTGATGTAAAAAAAAATCAACACATTCTCAGTTTTGCTATTTTTGCATGTCTAAAATAACTTTTGTAAGCATTAAGTTTAAACAGATAATTATCCTGTAAGAATTCAGATGGGAACAAATGTCTTCTTTGCTTATTTTTGTTAATTCATATAAAACCAGGCCGAGTTAGTAGCATATGAAAATTAGACACCGTGTGAACTTTGCTTCATAATGTTTTTTATTGAGTCAAATCAATTTTAAAATAACATTAGTTTGCAGCTAACATAATGAAAGACACTGTGGATGGAAACTATACCTTCTTTAGCGTTCTGTCAGGTTTTCTGTCAGGAAAATTTATTTAATTTTATATTTTAGGATTATCAAGTACTGTTGCATCAAACTAAAATGATAAAAAACATCCAAATGTAAAAACCCAACTGTTTAAAAAGTTATAAATGACTCCACATTTTTCCATGGAGAATATATGGAGAGTATGAATATATGAATATATGGAGAGTATGAAAGAGTATGAAGAAGAGAGTATGAAAAAAATTTACACTAATTCAAAAATCTTACGTGATTCAATCTCTCACCCTTTTAACTTTGAATTAAACTTTTTCCAATGAAATCTCCTTCTTATTACTCTGGTTAGTGAGAAGCAAAATTGATTGAAGGGAAGAATTGAAAACACTTGGTGATAGAGTGCTTATGCTTATCTCAAAATATCCGATTCTGTTACTTGAGACACTTGCTAAACTCCCACTCTGTGTAGGATACTGTGCTGAGTGCTGGAGGAACCCATAAAATTTGGGAAAACCATAGTCTTTGCCCTTATAGAGTTTTACAGTCAAGTAGGAAGACAGGAAAAGCACAATTAATAACCAAAAACGATGCTTTCAAAGTACACAAGAGAATAATTGGTATGCTTTAAAGTTTGCAAAAGCACTGGCTGTGAACAGGAAGAGAGGGAAAGGATGGTAACATGAGGGGGATGGGAGATTTAAAGTGAAGATTTTTTTTTGACCTTTTTGTTTTTAAAGGATGGGGGGGCAGTTATCTGGACATGTTAATAATACTATTGTTAACTTATTTAACTATGCTCTACTTTATTCCTTTTAACTCTGTACTCCCTTGCCTTATTGTTGTTCACGATTTGTCAAATTTTCACTGATTTATTCTTGCCCTAATTTACCATATGCTGCCTCCCCTCTTACTCATGTACTGCTGAATGCTGATGAAGAAAGTCATGCAATCTTGCCAGAATTATAGAAGCTCTCAGAATTTTGTTTTTCAATCTCGAATGGATCCTTGATGCAATATGACAATGTTTCCCTTCCTTAACTGATCCTCTAGCACATTCTCCACAGCAGCAGTTTTAAATCTTCTCAAATTCTCCATATTAACCTCTCATCTCTCTTTTAGCAGAGAATATTGATCTCTACTGAGAAAAGAGGCCATCCATTGTGAGGTATCTTTTGTCCTTGATTCCAATTCATAAACCCATCTAAGTTGTTCTGCATTCCCTTTTTCTTTTCTCTATTCTCTGACAAAGAAGTGAACTCTTTCAGGAGTTTGCCTCTTAAAACATTCCTTTTTTTCTCTACCTTTCTATTATTTAGAATTTTTCTTTAATTCCTGGCTCTTTTCTGTTGCCTTGTACTTGCCCAAGTCTATCCCAATCTTAAATTTAAAAGATAAAACCCCAAAAACTAATAATTCTGGCATTTATTAAGCTCTTTCCATTATCTCTTCTCTACTTTGTAGCCAAATAACTAGAAAAAGTAACTGAAACTTAACTTCGCTGGAATTTTGTAAGGATCCCTTGAGATACTGTAGGTGAAACCTTAAAACACTACATAAATGTGAACTGTTATTAGCCCTACCACTATTGCTCTTCTCCATGCTTCTACTCCCATTACTCCCAGTTGGTTTCCCTAAGTTTGCCAACAGTCTTTTAACCATTAAATCCAACAGACTATTCTTTTTTAATATCATGGCAGGTTTTTGGCACTGAATTCTCCTAAATATTTTCTTCCTTGGCTTTCATAGCAGTGTTCTATTGTTATTCTCTCTGACCTCACTATTTCTTCTTCTCAGTCTTCTTTGCTGGATCATTGTCTATCTCTTGCCTTCTTTCTGTAGGTGTCCTTAAGAGTTTTCCTGAGGCCTCTTTTCTTTCTGTATTCCCATAATTCAATATCCAGTCCTAATGTCTTAACAGAATTCCAGTTCCAGATGTTTTGAGAGTATCTTAAATTTACAATATTCAAAATGAAACTCATCTTTTTCCCTAAACTGTTCTCTCCTCCATACTTCCCCTTTTCTGTTGAAGGTCTCCAGTACTTACAATCATCATTATAATCCCAGGGTTATCCATAACTCTTCTCTCTTAATCCTCATATTCAGTGTCCAAGTCGTGTCACTTCTGTCTTGAGAGTATCTCTCTTTTTTATTCTTTTTTTCTCCACTCACAAAGACACATTCTTTTGCTTATCTGATCTGTTGCATAAGTCTAATTGGTCTCTGCCCTTCTATTCCATTATCCACACAATTGCCAAATTAATTTTTAAAAAATTTTTAATTTATTTAAGGCAATGGGGCTAAGTGACTTGCCCAAGGTCACACAGCTGGATAATTATTAAGTGTCTGAGGTCGGATTTGAACTCAGGTCTTCCAGATTCCAGGGCCGGTGCTCTATCCACTGTGCCACCTAGCTGCCCCCATATTAATTTTTCTAAAACACAGATTTGACTATGTTACCTTTGTATTAAAAAAACCTTTCAGATGTTTTTTGTTGCTTCTGTTAAAAAATACAGACTTCCCAATATTTTATATCTTTTCTGCCTGTGACTTTCCTTTCCAACATACTTTATGACAGTATTGAGCCTGTATTACAAATAAACTTGCTTATTGGCACAGTCCATTTTCCATGTTCTTCATCTCTATCTCTCTGAATCCCTAAGTTCCTCTAAGTATTGGCTCAGTTGCTTCCTCTTCCTTGCAATCCTTTCTTGATCCCCTTAGCTGTCAGTGTTCTTTTCTTCCCTAAATTATTTTCTGTTTGCTAACCTTTTTTATATACATTGCATCTTCTAGTAATATGTAAATCCTTAAAGACAGAATTTGCTTCTTTTCCAATTTTTATGTCTTAGTATAATAGCCTAATGCCAAACATACTGCCTTGTACAGTGAACCATTAATCAGTGTTTATTGGAAATTACAAACATGTATAGTTGATGTCCAAGTGGATATATCATGGTAGATAATTATCATTTCATCTCAATTGTTTGTTGAGTATTTCTTGTCCTTTGTTATAGAAGACCAAAATGACATCACTATGTTTGAGACAAATCAAAGTATGTCTGACTATGGCTGATTAGCCCAATATGAATTCCTAATGCTCTACCACAGGTCGGGCACAAATAGTCCATGTGGACATCTGGAGTACTTACTCTAAACTTACATATGTCATGTTTTCTTTGAGCTGTTTTAATTCTGCCTTGCTTATAGAGGGAAGCACCCTCTCATGAGGGCACACCATGCTGGGTGGTCCTGTGCCAGCCTCTCCCATGCTGTACAATCAATTCTAAAGTTCTTCAGTGAGACCTTCTCTGTGTCCAAGTATCACTTCTTCTGATCCCCCTTGTGAGCACTTCCCTGTGAGAGTTTTCCATCAGATAGTCTTTTTTGGCAGTGTACATCTGGCATTCCAACATCATGTCCAGTTCATCACAGTCACACTCTCTGTAGTAATGTTGGAATGCTAGACCTGAGAAAGGACCTCAGAGTCTGGTTTCTTCTCCTGCCAGGTGACTTCAGAATGTTCCTAAGATAATTCAGATGGAAGCGATTCATTTTTCTGACATGGCTCAGGTAGATTGTCCTGGTTTCACAGGCATATAGCAATGAGGTCAGCACAATGACTCTGTAGACCTTCAGTTTGATAGTCTCTTCTCTCCCACACTTTCTTTTGGAGTCTCCTTCTTTTGGAGCTCTGGCAGTGTGTGTGTGTCATCTCATTGTCAATGTGTACCTCCCTGGAAAGGACACTGCCAAGGTAAATGAACTTGCTCATAGTATCGAGCAGTTTTCCATTTGCTGTAGTTGATAGTTCCACATATGAGTACTGTGGTATTAACTGATGGACCATCTGTATTTTCTTGGTCTTAATTGAGAGACCAAAATTAGCACAAGCAGCAGGGAATCGATTCATGCCTTGTTGCATCTCAGCTTCAGAGGCTGCATTGAGTGTACAATCATCTGCAAACAGAAGATCATGCACCAATACTCCCTCTACTTTGGTCTTTGCTTGAGGCCTTTTCAAGTTGAAGAATTTGTCATCAGTGCAGTAGTTCATTCTCATTGAATGTGCTTGACAACACAGCTGAAAACAAAAGCATGGGAGCAAGGACATGGTCTTGTTTCACCCTGTTAATGATCAGGAAAACTCAACAGCATCATCCACTATCCAGAACCTGGAAAGCATGGCATCAAGAAACTGAAGTACAATATTGATGAAATTCTCTGGGCAACTAATTTTGACATAATTTTCCATAAGTCTTCATGATTGACAGTATCAAAGGCCTTGGTCAGATCTACAAATGTGTACAGACTTCTGTTCTGCTTCTGTCATTTTTCCTGGAGTTATTTGGCAGAAAATACTTTATTGACTGATTGTTCTTCGACCCATTCTGAAGCCACATTGGCTCTCAGATAGGTAACCATCTTCCAGGTGAAGGATCGGCCAATTGAGAAGGATTCTGGCAAGAATCTTAGCAGTAATGACTAAAAGAGAAATATACCGCTGTGATTGTCACATGACAGTCTGTTTCTTTTACCTTAATAAAGATGGATGATAGAGGCATCCTTGAATTCTTGGGGGATAACCTCTTTATGCCATATAATCTGGAAAATTTCAGTCAGCTTTTGGATGAGCAATGGATCCCCCACCTTGTAGATCTCAACTGGAATGCAATGAGCACCAGGTGCTTTGCCACTTGAAAGGAGCCTAAAGGCATTCAAAATCTCTTCTTCAGTTGGAACTTCAGCTGGGGATGGATTGACTTCAATTTGAGATAAACATCAAACCACCATTGATGATGGCCTGTTAAGAATACTATGGAAGTGTTCAGCCCATCTCTCTATGATCATGTTCTTATCATTATCTTTTTGGCTTCATCAGCACTGAGTAGTTGAGATGCACTATAAGTCTTTGACCCATAAATAGCCTTCAAGTCATCATTATTATTTCATATTAGTTGTAATAATTGCATATTTCCTTTAAACCTGCCCTGATTAATATCTGGCCACTGGACCCTCTTTAGTTCTGGAGGAGAAAGTGAGACAGGTGACTTTGTCCAGCACCCCCTCACTCAACTCCAGTTCACATCCATGTCATAGTATCCCCTCCCTGATGTTATGGACTTTTTTTTTTTTAGGTTTTTGCAAGGCAAATGGGGTTAAGTGGCTTGCCCAAGGCCACACGGCTAGGTCATTATTAAGTGTCTGAGGCAGGATTTGAACTCAGGTATTCCTGACTCTAGGGCTGGGGCTCTTTCCACTGCACCACCTAGCCGCCCCATGTCATGGACTTCTTCAAGAACAAAAGGCAGGGGGCAGCTAGTTGGCGCAGTGGATAGAGCACCGGCCTTGGAGTCAGGAGCACCTGAGTTCAAATCCTGCCTCAGACACTTAATAATGACCTAGCCGTGTGGCCTTGGGCAAGCCACTTAACCCCATTGCCTTGCAAAAAATCTAAAAAAAAAACAAAAAAAAGGCAAACAATAACAACAATTTAATATTCACTGACAGGTCCTTTTCTTAAACTTGAAGATATGGATCCACAAAAAGTTTGAGAAACTTGACCTACATCATAGAATATTGTATTAAATATTATTTTATTTATTATTAATTAATTATACTTCTATATTTAATTTATTAAATCATTTAAATTTTTATTAATTATACCTTAAAAACAGTATAATGAAAATTCATTTTGAGTGGTATCATAGAATTTAAAGTCCATCTTTATAATGAAGAAAGGTAGCATAGGGAAATATTATTCATCTAAAATCAAGGCCTTCTTTTAATACCAAAGGAATAGATTTGTTGATGTATGAAATGCATTGAGAGGCAATGTTGTACAATGGTTAGAATGGCAGCCTTGAAGCCAGGAAGATGAGAGTTCAAATCTTACCTCTTATCATACTGGCTCACCTCTTATACTGGCCATATAATTCTGGATAAGTCCTTTAACTACTCAGTACTTTCTAAAACTATAATTAGCAGAGGAGGTAGCTAGAGTAATAAATAAATGTTTATGCCTAATAATTCATGTTCTCACTTAAAGAAATTAAGCTAGGAGTTTCTGATCCTTTCAGTATGCCATGAATAATTTCATCTTCTAACGGCAACAAGACTATAGTCTTAGTCAATCTTAGTAATAATAAATGTCTTGTAGTCTTTAAAAAATTATTTGAGCTCTATAATTTACAGTATAAAAGACTTCCTTGGAATCCTTGCTAGATCTTGGTTGAAACAGAACTTTTCTATTCATGTAAGAGTCTCTAAAAGTTGTAGTAACTGTACTTCTCAGGGCTTGTATTTTTTCTTTTGTTATTTTCTTCTGAACCTAATTAGATTTTACTCATATGCACAATCTGAGAGATAATAGCTAGAATTAAAATAATATGAAAACAATACCATCCTTAGGCATGTTCCTAGCAAGAATAAAAACAGTATCCAAACCATAGACCTGGGGAAAATCTATACAATTATCTTTTTAAAATAACCATTTGATTCAAGAGGAGTCATTTACTGAAAGGTTGACTAAAGATTAAGAAACTTGTACAACTTTTCTCTGCTTTATTGTTGACTTGCTGAACAGGGCTTCATGCCACTGTATACCTGTTTCTCCCCAAAGTAATATAGGAATAATAGTATCTGCTCTTGACAAACCTTTTCAGAATATTGAAGATTAATAAGAAGATGGTGACTGGAACCCATGGGTCATTAATTCCGAGGGTGATTAATACCTTTCCAAAAGATTTTATAAACTGTAGAGTGCTAAATAAATTCAAGCTAATTTTTAGGATATCCTAATTTTTAGGATAATAAGTTTATATTTTTGAGAGTTTAACAAATCAAAAATGTAATGAGTTCTGATTGGTTTAATAACTTTCATACATTTAATACTTTATGGTTACTTAGTTATATAACACATGGTTATGAGTTATCTTATTTAAGAAATGAACTGCAAGATAGGATTCCATAGGAAACTAAAATTTCCCATTATTATTGTAAGAAAAAGTAATATGAAAAGCTGTTTCCAGAGGCCATATTAGTCATCCTTTTGCAAGAGGTATGAACTTTTTGGTATGCCTTTTTTTTTAAAGATCTTCCATAGAAGAAAATTCCATAGTATTTCTTCAAAACATTTAGTATTTCATGGTTTCTTAGTTGTTGACTCTTCAAAGAGAAGTAGGTGGGTGAGATATTATTAGAAAATTGTGTCTGAATCCGTCAGACAAGATAGCCTCTCAGATTCCTTCCATCTCTAAATTCTGTGATTCTGTGACTGAGATATTTAAATGTGTCATTTGCATGATTAATAATTAAATACAAAATTTATTTTAGTATAGCTAAAAATCCCTATTGGGATACTAGCTTATTACTAAGGCTATATATTGTGTCTTTGAAGATGGATGTGTGTGTGTGTGTGTGTGTGTGTGTTGCATATAGAATATATATATAAATAAATTTCCCTTTTTTCCAGCTTTCAAAGCTTGAAAAACAGCAGCAGAGAAAAGAAAAGATCAGAGCAAAGGGTCCTTCTGAGTCAAGTAAAGAAAGAAATGTCTCTCGCAAGGATGACCCCAGTGCTAGCAGTGGAGCAGAGGGTGATGTATCCTCTGAAAGAGAACCGTGATCAAGAAAATACTGATTTTTAGGTATGTATCCCTATTTCTTATATTTCATAGGAATAATAATATAGGTTAGAAACCTAAAAGACCTTTCATTTCTCTTACCACATTATAAGAAAAATACATTTTATAGGTCTAACATAGTTTACTTAAATCTATTTTAGAGTAGAAAAGAAAAGAGAAGAAACTCTCTCATGTTTGTTTCCCTGTACCCATGGAGATATCTAAACATATAAATTATTTGCTTTAAATTAAATATTACAAACGTTCACATCATTCCTTTGCTCAAAAACCTTTCACAACACCCTGTGGCCTCTAGGATAAAATAAAAGAATTTTAATTTAGCATTTAGGGCTCTCTTGAACCCACTTTTCTAGTCTTATCCTATATTACATCCTTTTATATATATTCTCCATTCCAAAGAAGCTGAACTGTTTGTTGCTTCCTTGGTCTCATCTCTTTGTGCTTATGCAAACTGGTGATTGTACTTGGGCATTCCTTCCCCATCGATTTAACTGCTGAAATTCTTTTTTTTTCCCTGCTAGGACCCAACTTAGACTTAATTTTGTCATAAAACTTTTCTTTATCTCCTTAACTGAATATAATTTAATCTCTAATCTCAATGTTTTGGAAAATCTTGGGTTTTTTTCTTTGTCCTTGAGGAAAAGAAGAGAACATTAGATTTAGTGCTAGAAGAAACTTCAGAAGTTTCTACTCCTCTACCTCCCCCTAGGTCCCCCTACATCTCCCCCCCCCCCATTTTTTTTCCTTCCAGGACCTCTGACTCCAAATTCAGGACTCTTTTAACTGTACCATGTGCCAAAGGAGACTTGGATTTAAATACTGCCTTAGAAAGTAATTTTCTATATAATATTGGTTTGTCACTTAAATCACAGTTACCCTCCCTATAAAACGAGAGATTAAAATATAAGAAATCTGTAGTACCTCAACTGTAAATTCAGTTGTACCTTTCAATTTTCTCTATTTTTTCACACAGTTTATCCTTCCTATGAAATTATAAATTTCTTCAGAGTTAAGTGAATGATATCTTTTCTTAACTTTATACCTTCAGTTTCTGTTCTTTGCTCATAGTAGGTACTTAATAAATAACCAATGACTTGAATTTTTGAAGTCAAAAGGAAGGAGCATGTTCTCTTCATTATCTTTTACTCTCTATTTCCATTATTCTATTCTAGGCTCTTAGATCCTCCAATCTGTTTTATTGCAATTTCCCTATCATTTGTCTCTTGCCTCCAGTTCCTTACAACTCTAGTCTGCCATATCCTTCCCAAGATAATCTTCTTTAGATATGTTTTTTGCCATTATTACTTCACTCAGGAATTATTGGTAACTCCCATTTTGTATTACTTTCAGTACAAGGTCCCATGCTTATTTTTCAAGGGCAGCTAGCTAGGTGGTATAGTGGGCAGAATCAGAAATCCTTCCACAGATTCTTACTAGCTTAAATATGACTCTTGCCAAGTCACTTAAACTTTGTCAGCTTCAATATCTTTGTCTGTAAAATAGAGGTAATGATGTGCTTGGGAGACCCTTACCTTTCCAGGGTTGTAGTGAATGTCAGCTAAGATAATAGTTATATAGAGCTTAGCATAGGACCGGGAAAATAGAAGGACTAAATAAATGTTAACTCATTGTAATTGTAATAACCTGGAAAATTAGATTGCTACCTTTCATTTAAAAAAATGTTACTCTGAAATGTTACTTTGCTTCAAATGTTACCTTACTTTACATCAATATGTAAAGAGGAACTAAAGCCTAAATTCAGATATTTTGAAATTCATAGAAAGTACTACATAATTGAGATTTTTTAGATTTGAATACCATGTAGAAAGCAATTAATGTTATAACTTCCAAAATCAGGTGTTCTAAAAAAAAAGGTAGTAAGTTTTCTTAGGGGCATTAATCTATAGTTTGCCACAGAAAACAGTGTTTGCTTTTGAAATTGAGGAAGGTGCCTGTAAAAGGACTTTCTGTGCATTCAGAAGAAAACCCTGATGGGTACTTTCAGATTCTTCCCTTTAAGAAATCAGAGAGATGGGCATATTTCTTGTTACCCTAGTTCACATCTCTGGTGCTTGATTATGAAGAAGCTTTCCCTCTTTTTAGAGTTGTTGGTAACCTTGCTTTACTAGCAATAGTGAATTAAAAAAAAAACAGTGGTAGTCTTAAGTCTTCAGTTTCTTGCCTAAGTCTTTGTAATCTTTAGTAGTGCTGCCTTGATTTCTTTGGACAGGAATCATCTAAAGATAGTGGTTTGACACAGCAAATCTTGAGAGTTTCTCTTATTTTTGATAGGCCAAGAAAAACCTTCCTCCGGATCCCAATAGGGACAGTGAGGTGGTACAGTGGATAGAGGGTCAGCCTGTAGTCAGACACTTACTAGTTGTGTGACCCTGGGCCAGTCACCTAACCCTTTTTGCCTCAATTTCCTCATCTCTAAAATGACTTGGAAAAAGAAATGGCTAAACACTCCAGTATTTTTGCTAAGAAAAACCTCAAAGTGCTTCAGACATGACTGAAAAATGACTGAACAAACATCCCTGAGGAAGCAGTCACCAATCATCACTAATAGCCACTTCTTCCTTTGAATCTTCCTTATTAAATATGTGTTGTTTTTAGTGTTAGTACTAATGGAAAGAAGAAGATCAAAGAAGAGTTAGACCTGCTGACAATGGGAACAATAATAATAATAATAAGTGATGATAGAAGCTCACATTTATATAGAGCTTTAAGTTTTGCAAAATTTTTGTTATGCATTATCTCATTTTTCCTTGGAAAAGTCCAATGAGATACTTTTATTTCTGTTTTAATAGAAAAGGAAACTAAGGCTCAGAAAAGTTATTTGATAGAAGGTAGGCAAAGTTTATGAATTTTTATTTTTCTTCTGTTTTCCTGCCTAGGAGAATAATTGTCCTCTGGGAAAGGACAGATAAAAAATGGCTACTAGGGAGTTGATGCTCAAGCTAAGTTAAGAGAGAGATGAAACACCTATCTACCAAGGTTGAATTCATCTTACTTAGATGAACTACATATTTGGGTACTGAAAGAACTTTTTTCTGCTGCCATTGATGAAACAAGTGTCAGTAATAATTAAAAGATCAGGAGAAATGGTAAAGATATTGTAAGACTGATGAAGGGCAGATGTTTTGATTGTCAGAAAAGGATAGAGTCTACAAACTATTGGCCAGTGAACTTGACTTGATTCTTTGGAAAATTCTAGATTGGATCATTTAAAAAATGCTTACTAGCATCTAGAAAAGGAAGTGATGATTACAAAGAGCCAATATAGCTTCATGAAAATTTGTGTAAAATGGTCACAGTTTCTCTTGATTGAATCTTACTAGGAGAAAGTCTTATATGTTTTTTTCCTTTTCTTTGTTTGATAGGGTATTCAACTAGATACTTAGGGGAATGCTGAAGATATAGCTTACCTAGATTTTAGGGGAAACCTTTGATTAAGGATTTTTTGGAAAAAAAGAGTTGTGGGTCAGACAATAATAAACCTGTTTGTATTTGGTAGAGTAGACAGTTGGGCTCAGAGTATCATTCAGTAAGAAGATAATTTCCTACTTTTAGCAGACCAGTGGAAGTTTATTAAAGGAACACATAAGGCACAGCCAAATGTGTTGCAAGAGGATATTAGTCTTCCTTTTAGAAATAATCCCCCCTTTTCAGTACTTGAAGGCTGAAATATATCCTTGGGAAACTATGGTTATTTTTCCATTAGCTTTGACTTTTCTGTCTTTGAATCTCTATTTCCATGAGTAGGACTGTTTGAGTGGTTCAGTGGTACAGTCGTAAAGATTTTTAAAGTATAAGGACAATAGAGGAGTATCTCCTCACTTTGTATTGAATGGAGGATATTTTCCAAGATGGAACTATGACAAAAAGAGGGAAAATATATGAGCCCTTTGGTCTTTGCCTCTATAACTGGAATTAGGTCTCCAGTGAAGTATCCCAGGGATCTGCGCTTAGCTCTGTATTGTTTAAATATTCTAATCAATATCATGCATAAAAGCTTGGATGGCATATTCATTTAATTTGCAGATGATACAAAGCATGGAGGGAGAGGTAAATCACTGGATAACAACCAGTATCGCTAATGATAACTTACCAGTTAAGGTAATGACAGATTCTCAGGTTATGATAGGAGCAAGTCCTTTTATTTCATTAATATAGTGTACTCCCAGGGAAGAAAGCTACCTTTATCAATACAGGTCCACACCTTTTTTATAACTTAGAAGCTCAAAGAGTTGGCCAGAATAGAAGTATCAAATGAAGACCTAGCCATGGGAACCAGATTAAGTATACTTGGGATATGCTTAACACAATAAATAAAAATAATACAGTACAACATAGATAATGTTAAAATGTTGTTTTCTAAGTCAATATATGCCCTGTAGAGATCCATTTCTATTTGAGTTTGATACCCCTGGGCTACAACACTGAAAGGTTAAATGTTTTACCCAGGTTAAGTCACACAGCTAGCATCTATCAGAATTTGAAACTATTATGCAGGATCAAATGGCTAAAATATGTGTCAGAACTTCCTTGTTTTCCTGCTCCATATCTAGCTTTATGTCCACTATGCCATTCTTTCTCTTGGTTTAATCTTACTAGGATATATTCAATAGGGGTATATTGAAGTTAGTTTTTTAAATCCAAGAACATTATGGGGTGGGGGGAGGGTGGCCTAGTTATACAACCATTTCTTTGAAAAAAATCTAGAGAAGTTAGTGGATTACAACTTAATAGGTATCTCCAGTGTGATATGACAGCCAAAATTGCTAAGGTGATCATGGGCTGCATTAGGAGCGGAATAGCTTTTAGGAGTAAGGTTTGGCTGGGGAACGTATGTGATTCATTTGTGGGCCCTGTAGTTTAGGCAGGATACTGCAGGATCTTCAGGCCTTGTCTGTCACATAAGGATCATTTGAAAAAACTGGAGATTTTTGATCTGGAGAGTCTCTTAAAGGAGGGTCATGATATCTTTGTTCAGGTATTTGCAGGGCTATCAGGTGGAAGAACAGGTCAGGAATGATGGGTAGAAATTGCAGAGGACAATTATCCCTGAAATCAAGAAAAATTCCTAATAATTCGAGTTGTTCTGAAATGACAGAGCTTGCCTTGGGAGACCTCATTGAAGACCTTCAGGCAGAGGCTGGACAGCCACTTAAATAGCTTATGTTCTAGACAAGTTTTCTTTTGGGGTGTGGCAAAGAAGCTTAAAGAGGCTTAGGGTGGGATTGTTGGGGAAGGAAAGAAAGGAACCTGGTTTTTTGGGGCATGATGGAGAAGTATGTGAGTGTGCAGCCTGGTAAGAAGTGAAGAAGTGGCTGGCTTGACCTCCTCCTTAAATGAAAGTTTAGGGAAAAGCTCTATCAGAGGACCCCTGGGCCAAAAGAGTACTTTAAGGTGTGAGTACTAGGACTAATGTAGCCAAATGGTCCATACTGGTAGGGTTACCCCTAAAATCTTGTAGTTATAAATAACCAAGTAGGCCTATTTTTCAGGCAGCTAGGTCGTACAGCAGATAGAGGGCTAGTCCTGTAGATCGGAGGACCTGAATTTAAATGTGGCCTCAGACACTTACCAGCTTCATGACTATGAGCAAGTCACTTAACTCTGTCTCAGTTTTTTTATTTATAAAACTAATTGGACAAGAAAACGACAAAAATACTGGTGTGGGGGTTGTGGGGTATTACCCTGAAACAACTTGACAACATCAACAAAAAATTTATTTTCATTGCATAGGGAAACTAAGAAGGAAAATTTTTTGGCGGGGTGCTGGTGGTTATACATTGGTTTGGTGGTATCTTTTATATATATACATCTATATCTGTCTATCTATCTGTAGATACATAAATATATATATATATATATATATATATATATATATATATATATATATATATATATATATGTTTAATAAAATATACTGTGGTGGTTAGAATTTAAAAGTTCCAGTAGGATTTAAAGTTTCGAGTCCATGACAGGCTATCATGAAACACCTAAATGGCAGTTTTTTTAAAACGTTAGACTAAATATGCAGAAAAGAGTTTGTTTGGTTTTTGTCTCCTATTTTCAAACTTTGCAGCAGTTATCAAGCTTAGATGATGGGTTAACATACTTCATTGCTAGATGATACCAGAAGGAAAAGACAAGTTATCTCTATCTAAAATCTGGGTGCCTCACAGTACTCTGCAGATAATTGGTACTTAATGCATGTTTTCTTGTTAAATGAGTTAATTATTTGGAGGATGGCCACAAAGATGAATGATTTTTCTTTTAAAGGTCAGAGGGAATAAGATGCAAAGCTTGCCCAAATAAGCACCTGTGTTGTTTTAGAAGTATTCAGATACTTTACATTTGCAAGAACACAGGAATACAAGGGAGTTCTGACGTAACAGCTTTGTGATCCTGCAAAATAGGTTCAAATTCTGACAGATGGAGTGGGTGGAGCATCCAGCATGCTGCAAAATGCAACTGTAATTTTTTCTACTCATAGATATGCAGTCACACACCATTTCTTTGCTTGCAGAAAACAGCTGGACTGGTTATTTGCTGCTTCTCAGAAGAAGGTGGCATGTGATTTTCTGAGAGTAGCAGATTATTTTGAAATATTTGAGAATATTTCACATTGAAGTATACTCTTTTTGCATTGACTTTTAGCACAGTTGATTTGGTCTGCACACCAAAAAAAATAAACAGTTTAAAACCTTTTATGCTTTTTTCCTGATTTCTAGATTAAGGTATTTGAAGTCTTTTTCTACACATTAGGTTAAATCTCTATTTCCATGCTAAAATGTCAATTATATGGGTTGCTCACAATTCAGAATAATTCTAATTAGATTAACTTCTTACTCATATGAGGGAGACTACCCAGAGATTTATGTACTCTCTAAACCAGTTGATGACCTTCACTTAGCTACTTCATACAGAGTAGGTGCATTTTAAGTATTCTGGCTTCCTGAGTTCCCTATTCTGTAGTCAGATATGAAGTAGTATAAATAATGAGAGCCCAACTAACCCCTTTTTAATAGGAAGAGAATATGATTACTTCATGTAAAATATATCTTCCCCTCTCTTTTTCTATCATCATCATCATAAATCATAAGGGAATTAAATTTATTTTCATGTGGACTATCTTAATTCAGGCTCCCTGAAGGAAAGCTCATGTATCATATAGTCTTTGTATCTTCCACACCAACCAACTCGGCACCTTGTAGAAGAGAATCAGTCTTAAAATCCAAGGGATCTTAGAGGCCTTTTTGGTCATTCTATAGACCAAGTTTGAGTGACTCTGTGATCCATTGATATAAGGTGCAACTTCTCCATCCTGTGAAGTGCTTGTTCATGGCTTTCCATAAAGTTTTCATCTGAGTCTATATTAGTATGCTCAGGGCCATCCTTCAGGTAAGTAAAACAAAATAAAATATTTTGTAGCTATCAGTGCAATATGTGGAGTGTTCATCTATTTTCCTTGTTCTTGTTCTTTTTTTTTTTTAAGTTTTTGCAAGGCAATGGGATTAAGCGACTTGCCAAAAATCACACAGCTAGGTAAATTATTAAGTGTCTGAGACTGGATGGGTCCTCCTGACTCCAGGGCCGGTGCTCTATCCACTGCAACCATTTTCCTCGTTCTTAAAACATGGTCAGCTCACTTTCTCTTCTATTCATATGTGACCTCAATAATGTCTTTTATGTGATTTTTTTGATGGTATATTAACATTAATTGGTATTAGCTCTTGTTTTCTTTACCTCACTCTTGGTGAGGTTAAAAATAACCGTCAATTTTGATTCTTTGAGATTATGATTCACACTCATATAAAGTCAGAAGGAACATTGCTGCCTACAGAAGATGAAGTTTGAAATGAGTTTATAGTTTGTGATCATTGAAGGACTTCTAGACTTGAGGTCTTTAGAACATCAATCTTCAGAAAATATAACATCAGAAAATGTTATACATGTGTGGTATGTAAGGTATTGTGCTAGGGGCCGAGCACTAGTCACCAAAGAGCACTTTCTGTTGGGAAAGTTTGTCAATAATTTTGGTAGGATTGTCATTTTTATTATATTGGAATGTGTTGAGTTCCCCTGTCTACCAGGGGGATTCATTAAGCTCAGGAGAGAAAAAGAAACATGTGGTAGGGGGACTAGCAGGACAACTAGCAGAGCTGTTTATGGTAAGTATCAAACAGATCTTAAAGAAGAAAGTCACAAAATTAGCATACAGGATAAAAACAATGATGTAACTCTATTTTGGGCAGGATGTAACCTGGCAGAATGTAATTGAGGTCAAGAAATTCCAGAACAAGACTATCAACAGGTGAGGCTGTGAATGATGCAGTTGTGTTATCAAATCAGAATTATGTGGAAAGCCTTCAACTTGAGGGTCACCAAAGCTTAGATCATTTAGTCATAACTGACCTCTGACCCAAACTTGCTTGAATAGTTCTCAACAGGAATGGCTTAGCCATGAGCACTGAATATTTCTCCAGTTTTTTAACTTATTCTTTATTTCTTTAAGGAACATTTTGTAATTAAACCATTCAATTCTTTTATATACTTTGGGAGGTTGATCTCCAGGTATTTTATAGTACTTTGGGATATAATTTCCTTTTCCATTATTGCTTCTTATATTTATTTTTATTATTATTTTTACACTAGAAATAGAGGATTTATTTTGTATCATATTATTGCTGAAGCTATTGAGTCAATTGATATCTTTGCCTCATTGATTCTTTTTATTTATTTATTTGTTTATTTAGGTTTTTGCAAGGCAAATGGGCTTAAGTGGCTTAAGGCCACACAGCTAGGTAATTATTAAGTGTCTGAGGTCGGATTTGAACTTAGGTACCTCCTGACTCCAGGCCAGTGCTCTATCCACTGCACCACCTAGCCACCCCCCTCATTGATTCTTAAATTATCTGTCTACTTTTTTCTAGGTCAGTCATTTTTTGTTATATCTGAGATTTTCTTTTTTTTCCCCATTATTTTGACTTTGTTTTAATATTTCTTGTTGTCTTATGGAGTCATTGGCTTCTGAATGGTCCATTTTGCTTTTTGGGGAGTCTGTTGCTTGGGCAAGGTTTTATCATGTGAGAAGCAGATATAACATTGGCTTGGAGTGAGGAAGACCCAAGTTTAAATCCAGCCTCAGACACTTACTATGTGACCCTGGGTAAACTTCTATTTGCCTTAGTTCCCTCAGTTGTAAAATAGAGATAATTAACAGCACCTATCTCCTAGGATTGTTTTTAGATCAAATTAGATAATATTTGCAAAGCACATAGGAGGTGCTGTATAAAATGCCTATGCCCTTCCCAAGCTCTTGATTCCTTTTACAATCCTTTCATGTGTGGTTGTCATTGTTTTATAATTTTTTTTTCCTTTTAGGGAATCTCATTTAATTGATTAATTTTTTTTTATACAGTCTTATTTCATTTGTTCCAGGCAGTCTGGTTGAATTTATGTCCAAGAAATATTTTACTTTGAGGTTTTGTTTGAACATGATTTGAAGTTTTTTTTCCCTGAGTTTTGTCTTGTCCCTTCACTATAATAACTTTTTGTGGTAGGATTATTTTTTGTTTGTTTGTTCATTCTTCCTTCCTTCTTCTTGACTTTAGAATTGATATTAGAGAACAGACTCTGTACACTTCTGGAGAGAAAGAACTGGATTAGGCCAGTGTTGTTGCTTTCTTTGAGTGTTGATTGTTTTGCTATTCCAAACTCTCAGGCTGGGGTGGAATAAGTTTTCAGTGCACCAATATGGTGTGATTTAGAGCAAAGTCTGATTGTTCCTCTTTTAACTGAGCTCTGCAAGTTCCTGTTTAGGGTGTGGGTCTGAGCAACAGAAAGCTGACTACTTTCATTCACTACTCATCAGCTGGGAACCTCTGTAGAGTCAGAATGACAGAACTATGGGGTTGGGTATTCCTGCCTTGGATATTCCTCTGTAGACTTCAGATTGGACCAAGAACTAGAACTGAGATCCTGCTCTGCTTCAGAGATCCAAATTTTACTGATGATGTTTGCTTGCTTTTGAATTTCCTTTTTTCCTGGTGAATAGCCTAAGGCAAGAAAATATTCCTCACCATTGTGTGCCAGTTCTAGGCACTTGAATCTGTGACCCAGAACTAGGTGGGAAGAGACAAAACATTTGGTTTTTCCTGTGGGTATAATTAATCTATATGCACTTAAACAAATATATCCTAACAATTCATATAAGGAATACTGCATTTTTCTGAAGCTTGTTGCTTTCAGCATGATGTCATTCATAAACCAAGGTCTTCCGGGAAATTTTACTTTGATTTGTTCTCTGTGAAGGTATTCCTCATGATGCCAGTCAATACAATGGGTTGAGCACACATCTTTCTTGATACTTTGTCTTTCTTAATTTCTTTTTGTTTTCTTTGATATTATCAAAGGGTCATGGAACAAAATTGTATCTTTAAAGATTCCTGTATGATTTTCACATATGGAGGACATTTGATTTTTTACATGTTAAATCCTGTCAGGTTCAACTGACATTCTGAGAATTGGAACATATCTACATGTATTACACAGCAAATATAATTACTTATTTTATTAAGTGGACAAAGTCAATTAAGTTTCCCCCTCCCCCCTTCTCTTTCACTTCTTAAGTTTCTCTTCCTTTTGGTGGTGCAGTGGATAGAGCACTGACCTTGGAGTCAGGTGGATGGGAGTACAAATCTATCTTCTGGTACTTGAAACACACTAGCTGTGTGGTCTTGGCCAAGTCACCTAAACCTGATTGTTTTGAATCCAGGGCCATCTCCAGGCATCCTGATTCATATCTGGCTACTGGACCCAGATGACACTGGAGGAGAAAATGAGGTTGGTGACTTAGCACAGCATCCCTTACTCAAATCTACTTCATGTGCTTGTCAGGGTGTCACCTCCCTGATGTCATGGTCTTCTTCAAAAATGAAGGACACACATCATTATTATTATTATTATTATTATTATTATTCTTTTACCTTTTCAATTATTTTCACCATATTTTGAGTCTTTGTTTTTTTTAGAGTTTTTTTTTGCAAGGCAAATGACGTTAAACTGGCTTGCCCAAGGCCACACAGCTAGGTAATTATTAAGTGTCTGAGGTCGGATTTGAACTCAGGTCCTCCTGACTCCAGGGCCAGTGCTCTATCCACTGCACCACTTAGCCGCCTCCAGTCACCTCTTTCTCAATAAGTTTTTTCTCCTCCTTAAAAAGTGAAATAAAACACACCAAAAAAACCCATTCTACCCCTCATTCAACTAGACTTCAAGAAGTGTACCTATTAGTTTTGTTTTCTTATTTCTAAGTGATAAATAGCCTCATAGTTCTTGCACTACATTTTTTCCCCTGACTCTACTGATGCTGATTAAAAATGTCTAGCACTAATGAGAATTTGATCAAACTATTTACACAGTTGGAATTATTTTGTGAGTATAGTATACACGAAGCAAACACAATAACACTTTAGTTACCAAATGTTAAACTTGAAACCAGTGATTTTGGAACCTGTTTTGTTTATCAATTTTTCTGTGAAGAACAAGAAGTATCCTGGGCTGATTAGATCCCTTTCTAATGAACCAGAACATATTTAGTGAGACTTCTTTCAATCAGCCTACTGAAAAGAATGTTTTATTGATCAGTCTTATATATAAATAGTGATCTATGGTGCCATTTCTGTATTTCATTGACTTATTCCAGACTTTCTATTGAAATCACAAGTCCATGTTTTGTATCAATTTATCTTAATGGTGTGAAAATAAGGTATACCATTGAAATAACCTTAGTTTTTCCACTTTTAAATAATAGTGGACATAGCAGAATCTTGTGTAGTCTTAGTATAGAAACTGCCTTGGTAAGACATGTTCTCTTTTTTTTTTTGTAAAATAATATTGAGCAAACACAATTTCATTTTTTTCCCTGTATAAGCATTTTTATATTTTATAGAGAAAAAAATTTCTGACTTTAGGAGAACCTTTGGGCTTCATACAGTAGCAACAGTTCATAGTATTTTCAAATACAGCTTTTTGTGAAATGAGAAGTGGTTTAGTAGATGACTGTATAAGCATTAACATCACCAATTATTTGACTCAGATTTATTTAGTGCTATTAAGAAGAATTGTGAAACTTTTTTTTTTTGCAAGGCAGTAGGGTTAAGTGATTTGTGCATGATCACACAGGTGCCCCTGAACTGTGAAAACATTTTGTCAGGAAATTAATTTTATTTTTAGGAGGTGATTGATTCTTAACTTTTTGCATAGGGTAACTATATTTAGTTATGCTTATTTTCTTTCAGTCCTTCTCTAACAACTTGGTCATAGAGTTAGGTTAAGTCTCCAATGACAGTTTTCATTTAAGCAGAGGGGAGGAGAAGCCCCTCCTGATTTTTCCTAGATTTGTATGTGGCACTGGTTGCTATGGAGCCTGGATGGAGAAGAGCCAGCTTCCACCACCTTTCATTTGAAGGCTTAAGAGTTTACATGATGTCACCTGGATGGGTGAAGGAGGAAAAAGGCCAGAGATAGGAGTTATTCCTTTTTTTACAAAAAGTAGGCCTTTACAAGGCTTACTGTGTCTTCAGTCCTTCCTACTCAATAGTTAAAAAGGGGATACTTTCTTGTCTCCATAGGTTTAATAGTTCTGTGTCCCACAGGGCTGACAGGAAGCAATTATGGAAGGAATCTGTCATTCTCAAATCATCAAGCCCTCTCAGCACTGAATGAGCCGAGGGAAAGTTGCCTTTGCTCATGACCTGTTCAACTTTTTTTTTCTTTTTTTTAGATTTTTGCAACGCAAATGAGGTTAAGTGGCTTGCCCAAGGCCACACAGCTAGGTAATTATTAAGTGTCTGAGACCGGATTTGAACCCAGGTACTCCTGACTCCAAGGCTGGTGCTTTATCCACTATGCCACCTAGCCATCCTGACCTGTTCAACTTCTGTTCTGTTTGCATTGTTAGATATATTTATTGAATTAGATATTTATGTTTAGAAGTTTCTCTTCACTCTAGCAAGAGAAGTTTTCCCTTTAGAAATGACTATGTGCTATGAAGACAAAAAACTGGGGAGAGGGGTGAAGGTGGGGGAGAGGAATTCTCAGTAGCATTTAAGAGGGAAATAAATTTTGCTTTACTTCATTATGACTGAATTTCAATTCTGAGCATATTGCTCTTTTCCAAAGAAACTTACTCATCACCCACGGGTCTCTCTTCTGGCTTTCACCTGTCTTTTTTAATACTGGTTCCTAGAAAGGTAGTGAGCTACTCCCCCTCTCAGGCTATTTCAGACTGGTGGTCCACTGCCTTGGTCCAATTTTCCTCCCATTATTGTGTTCAAGAGAAAACAGGGTTTTTTTTTTTAAGGGAGAGAAGTATCATTGCCTCGTGAGGACCTTTGAACGTGGGTAGGCAACCTAGACCAGTGTTTTCAAACTGTCAGTGGTAGTTTTTCAGATGATAGACTCAGTTTTTTCAGGAATGGCTTTTATAAGTAACCAAAATATCTTTATTTTTCTGATGTGTATTAGTAATTTATTTCTTATATTTGTCATAAAAACTTATTATTAACTTATTAACCATTCAATTCTTATCACATTTATTAAGTATCTTCTAAATCCAGAATCCTTACTGTGCCAGGTAAATGGAGGGAGAAATGTTTATATAAGCCTATTTTATGTCTTCTTGGAGCTTAGAGGCTAATATGAAGATGACAGACACACAAATCAGACAATCAATGAACCATTAAGTATTAATTAAGCCCCTCTTATGTACCCTGGGCTAGGCACTGAGGATATAGGTACAAAGAATAAACAATCTCTATGCACAATGAGCTTATATTCTAATGTGGGGAGAAGAGATCGAGTTAATTCACATATATTGAATAAACATAATCTACAAAAGAGCTAAAAATCAAGATAGTTGAGAGAAAGAATTAGCAGTTTGGGAGAATCAGGAAAGGTTTATGGTGCATGATTTGCATCTTGAAAGAAAAGAGGGACTGTGTGAGACAGGTGATAGGAGGAGAGAATGCATTCTAATGCCATGGAATTGTCAGTGCAAAGGACTAGAGAGGGGAGATGGGAATGTTATAAGTGAAGAGAACTTTGGCTATATATATATGTATATATATATTATATATGTATATATATTATATATATATATCAAGAGGAGGAATGATATCTACTGAGCTTGGGTTAGGATGAGACTGTGAAGTGCTTTAAACATTAAGCAGTAAATGTTAAATTTTATCTTATCTTAGAGATAGTAGGAAGCCACTGGTTGCATCTTCGCTTTAAGGAAGATTGCTTTGTACTTTTCAGGATGGTTTAGAGTGGTCAGAGACTTGAGGTAGGGAGACCAAAGAAAGATGAAGTAATATGGAAGAGAAGTGATGAGAGTCTGAACCACGATGGTAGATATAAATGTGAGTGTAGATGAGGGGAGAAATGCAAAAGACATTGTGAAGGTTAAAACCAAGAAGATTTGGTAGTTGTTTGGATGTGTTTAGTGAGTATTCAAAGATAATGCTGTAATTGTGAAGCTGAGAAACTGGAATAATAAGTGTTCCTCTTGAGAAATAGGGAAATTTGGACTAGGGGAGGGTTTAGGAGAAAAGATGAGTTCAATTTTAGACATGCTATATTTAAGATGTGTCAGTGTTAGCCAGTTTGAAATGTTCATTGGGGATTTGTTGATGTAATATTGAAGCTTGTGGAAGATACTTAAGAGAGCATCTGCTTAGAGATCATAGTTAACCATGTTAACTGAAGAGGTTACCTAGAGAGAGTATGGAGAGAGAAAAGAATAGGGTTCAGGACAGAACTTTGGGAACATCTACAATTAGAAATCAAGATGTGAATGTTGAACTAGCTAAGAGGACCAAAAAGATATATGGTCAGAGAGGTGAGAGGAGAACCAGGAAAAGATAAGTATTGTGAACACCTAAAGAAGAGAGAGTATCCAGAAGGAAGAGGTGGTCAGTAGTTCATAGGTGGAAAGGAGAACTGAGAAGAGGTGATCAGATTTGGTAATTAAAAGATCATGGTGACTTTGGAGAGAGCAGTGTCAGTTGAGTAATGTGATTGAAAAGTAAATTGTAAATGATGAGTGACTGAAAGGAGAGGAATTGAAGACAGAATGAACATAGTTTTTTAGTTTGGGTTTTTTTTGTTCTTGAGAGACAATTGGGGTTAAGTGACTTTAACTGGATCACACAACTAATAAGTATCAGGTGTCTGAGATGGATTTGAATTCAGGTCCTCTAGGGCTAGTGCTACCTACTGTGCCACCTAGCTAGTAAAAGACTAAATCTGAGAAAGGGAGGAGAGATATAGATGAGAACTTTGAGGTAGGGGGTAGTGAAGGAGTTTTTAAGGATAGAAGAGATTTTGAAGTCAGAGCAGCAAGTTAATAGAGCTCAAAAATTCAAAAGGGAAATTGATTGAGGGTTCAGTCTGTTAGAAAGAAAACAACAGAAGATTGGAGGGATAAGGGAGGGCCATCTTTTTGTCGGAGACTGGGGGAAAGGAGGAATGATGGGAGATTATATAAAGGATTTTGAGATTTAGGAAATGGGGGAAAAAGAGAGCTCAAGTAAGAGCTCAGTTTCTTAGCAAAGACAGTAGAGAGGAGGAAGTATAAGGAGCTTGAGGAAAGTGGAAAAGGTTTAGAATAATTTCTGTTGGAATTGAGATAGGGAATGAATTAGAGAAGAATAAAAGGATTCCAGTGCTGCAGTGAGGGCCCAGTTGAGGTTGGCTAGCATGAATTCCTGTTCCCAATTAGCAGAAGCAACTGTAATATATGTCAAGGAGATCCTTGATGTGACTATTTCCTTCCTGATGAAAATTGCAACCCAATTATTTCTTTTTATTTTGCATAGTTTTCTATATTCTTGTACAGTATGTTTCATCTCATACAGAATGATAAATGATAAGAAATGAGAAGTATAAACAAATGACCTTTTTGGGGTTTAGCTAAAGGGAGAGTCAGTATTCAGTAAATGTTATTGAGTGCCTACTATATATGGCATGTACTGGAGTACACATAATAAGATAGCCTCTGCCCTCAAAAAACTTACAATCCAAAGGGGGAAGACCATGAACAAAAGAAGGCTGGAAAGTGGTAGGAGCTTACTGGTGTGATCTATGTGGAGAGGCTGGAGGGAGATGGCTAGATGGCTGGAAAGTTCTGAACCCTTTATAAAGAGAGGCTCCTTGGAGGCGGCTAGGTGGCACGGTGGATAGAGCACCGGCCCTGGAGTCAGGAGTACCTAAGTTCAAATCTGGCCTCAGACACTTAATAATTACCTAGCTGTGTGACCTTGGGCAAGCCACTTAACCCCATTGCCTTGCAAAAACTTAGAGAGATACAGACAGACAGACAGTCCTTCATTCTCCAGCCTTCTGGAGAGAGACAGCTGGCGGAACCGGGAAGCTGCTGTTAATCACAACTGAAGCAGCCTCAGTTAGGATGAGCTTCTCCTAGGGGAAGCCAGATGGTGGTGGAGTCAAAATCAAGTCAAAGCAAGGATTCAAAGCCTTCCTAGAGTAGGTGATATTTGTATTGAGATTTAATGACAGTTGGATCAATCAGTAAACATTTATTGAGCACCTATTACATGCCAGACATAGACTAAATACTGAGGATACTTGGATTTAGAAGAAAGAGTTTAAAATGATTTTTGCTAGAGATAGAAAAGCAAAAATTAGAGGGAGGAAAAGTTTGAGGATGACAGATTAATTTGAGATATGTTAAGTTTGATGCACCAGTGGATATCCATGTGGAATATTTTAGAAATGGATCTTGAGTGAGAGGTCAAGGTTGGAGATAATTTGGGATTTATCTAGTATGGATGCTGGTTGAAACTATGGAAGTGAATGACAATGTCAGGGGAGAAAGCGGCATTATAACAGAGGAGTCCAAGGACAGAACTTTAAGGTTTGTTGAATTCAATTGAATTGAAACTCGGGGAATAGGTTTCAAAGGGCAAGAACTGTCAAAGAATTGATTAGAAAGTCAAGAAAAGAACTAGTAGAGTGGTGTCACTGGAACTTAGAAAAGAAATAGTGTACCAAAAATAAGACAGTTGGTGTTTCTAGTGCTGAAGGATTGGTATTGAAAAAAGACCATTGGGTGCGTACACTTTGGTCCAGCAATACTACTATTTGGGTATACCCTGAAGAGATTATGGAAAAGGGTAAAAACATCACTTGTACAAAAATATTTTATAGCAGCCTTGTTTGTGGTGGTAAAAAATTGGAAATTAAGTGAATGTCCTCCAATTGGGGAATGGCTTAACAAACTGTGGTATATGTATGTCATGGAACACTATTGTTCTATTAGAAACCAGGAGAGATGGGAATTCAGGGAAGCCTGGAGGGATTTGTATGAACTGATGCAGAGTGAGATGAGCAGAACATTGTATACCCTAACAACAACATGGGGGTGATGATCAATCTTGATGGACTTGCTCATTCCATCAGTACAACAACCAGGGACAATTTTGAGCTATCTACAATGAAGAATACCATCTGTATCCAGAGAAAGAATTATGGAATTTGAACAATGGCCAAAGACTATTACCTTCAAATTAGAAAAAAAGCCTGTTATCTTATTACTTAATTTTACTATCTCATACTTTATTTTTCTTCCTTAAGGATGTGATTTCTCTGTCATCACATTCAACTGAGATCAATGTATATAACATGGAACCAATGTAAAGACTAACAGAATGCCTTCTGTGGCATTCTTCTGTTGGGGGGAGGGAAGCAAGAATGGGGGGAAAATTGTAAAACTCAAAATAAATAAAATCTTTCTAAAAAATTGTTTACAATCTGAAGAAATAAATGGAAAACCTGTAAAAAAATAAAAAAAGACCATTGGATTTGCCAACAAGGAAGTATTATTGGTGACCCTTAGAAGAAGAATTTCATTAGAATGGTAAGTATAGAAGATATATTACAAAGGGTCAAGGAGAGAACATGGGAATGTTGGTTGTAAACAGTTTTTTAAATAAATTTGGCTTGGAATAATAGATGTAGAAAAAGGATATGGGTAAAGCAGTTAGTTTTAGTGGCAAATATATATACACCTATTACTGAATCAGGATGGTAGATTTGTGAATGAAGAGAAAGGGACATACATCTAAAGAAACAGCAGAATATGCCAAGTGACTGAATAAGGAGAAGAGAATGAATAATGTTGCTAAAGAATTTTATAGGAATAGAATTAGGGATTTGTGAAATCTACCATTAATCTTAATCACTCCAGTAAAATAGAAGACTATATCATTTATTATAAGGATGGGGACTTGAGAGAAGAAAAGATATGGAGTATTTACTGTGGAGAATGGGATAAGGAATCAATAAGAGAAAGCATCTCTTTCCCAGGAATTCTGATGAATTTTTTAGTAGAAGTAGGTCAAGCATGTGATTATTGGGGTAAAAAAAAAATCTTATGAAAAACTATTAAAGCCATTGGGTAGAACAGAAGTATCTGTGACCTACCTTATTCTCTATTTTTTTTGGAAATAAAACAAAAATTGATTAAAAAGTTTACAAAACATAGGAAGGGCTTAGAGAGAGAGAGAGAGAGAGAGAGAGAGAGAGATAAAAGAATAGCCAAGCAGTCTTGGCTGGGCCATGGTCAAAGAAGACTAACCCAACTTTGAACTTCTGTCCAATCCAGGTTTTTATGACTTGCCTCTCATCCAGAGGACAAAAGGTGAACTCCTTTCCCCTATACTGGACCTGGAATTAGGTAGAGGTTAAAGCCCAAGGAGATCAGGATACAAATTTTGCATTAAACAATGAATCAATGGTACTTTAAGAATTGGGAAGGTCTCCATCCCAAGCAGCTTTTAAGATTACAGTTGTTTCTGTTACAATCATAATTTGCTACTTCAAGTCAATTTACATCTCAAGAGTCAATTTACATCTGCACCCAAATTCTTTCTGTTACATTCAAATTCTCTTCATCTTCCCCTGTATCATCCCCCCCCCAAATTATTATTCAGGACCAGATTCTTCTGGGCCTTTCAGAGTCCATTTGGAGATGAATGTATTACAGCGAGGGCTTCATTGAGTCAGGGTCCAGGGAATGATTGACTGGCACAGCTGGCTGGCATCTGCAGAGGCTGGTCTTGGAGCTATATAGCTATGGAGCTCTATCTAATTTCCCAGTCTGGGCAGAGAGAATTCCTTCGTTGTTAACCAAAACATACTGCTGGCTACTTGAGTTCGATTCTGCCTATGAGGAATCATTATTCAGACTCAGGAAAGCATGGATGGAAATAAAACAAAAAATTATTTAAAAGGTTACAAGACATAGAAGGGCTAGAGAGAGATAGAGATAAAAGAACAGCCAAGCAGCCTTGGCTGGGCCATGGTCAGAGAAGACTGAGCCAACTGACCTACCTTATTCTTAACTATGACATGAACCAGATTAAAATCTAACTGGGTGGGGCAACTAGGTAGCACAGCAGATAGTGCACAGACCCTGGAGTCAGGAGGACCCAAGTTCGGATGCTACCTCAGACACTTAATTGCCAGTAGACCTTGGACAAGTCATTTACCCCCATTGCCGTGCAAAAAGAAAAAAAAGTAAGTAGGACATACTTAACAAAATAAATATACACTAAAATGTTATGTTAAATGTATAGTTTTCTAAGTCACAGTGTGATTGTATGGTTTTATGGCCCTTTTCCTACTTGAATTTGATATCACTGGACCAGATGACCTTTCAGTCAGCAACCTTTTGGTTCTTCATCAGAACCTTCCAGTTCTCTGACTCCCTAAGAGTATCCAGATATGAATTTTCTTTGAAAGTTTTTTTCCTTGACTTTAATTCTGTTTACCTTATATCAGTTATTTTAGAATTTAAGTATAGTATAAGATTAACATCTACACACATTTAGTATAAATGTATAATTTAGTATAAATTTAGTTATAAAATATATTTAATATTTATTCTCATTTTGTACAAATAATGTTTTTATACATTAATAAAATATTCTTGTTTAAGAGTAAACAAAATTACCCCCCAATATAGACTCGCTTGAGCGATAAAGTAAAGGGGAGGAAAAAATTAAAATTAAAATTAAAAAAATAATAGTAATAATTGTAGGTATGGCCAGGTGATGCAGTGGACAGAGCATCATCCCTAGAGCCAGGAGCACCCAAGCCCAAATATGGCCCTGTACACCCAACAATCACCTAGCTGTGTGACATGCAAGCTACCCCAACCCCACTGCCCTGCAAAAACCAAAAAAAAAAAAAAGACCCAAGAAAAAATAAAATAGTAATAATAGTAGGGGTGGCTGGGTGGGGGACAGAGCACTGGCCCTTGAGCCAGGAGCACCCGGGTCCAAATCCGGCCTCAGACACCCAACGATCACTCTGCTATACGGCCCAAGGCAGGCCACCCAGCCCCATCTGCCCTGCAGGTACTTCAGTCTGTGTTCCAATACCACCAACTCTGTCACGGGTGGATCACATTCATTATGGTAAATCCATAGCAAAAGTTACTTCCATATTTTTCCAATGTTGCCATTGCTGATCACAACTCCCTCCTTTCGTATTTCTCCACTACCATGTACTGTATTTTCTCTCTCCTTTCACTCTGACTCTACCATAGGGTAGCTGAGTGGCACAGCAGACAGATCCCTGATCCTGGGGCCAAGAGGCCCTGAGCCCCCATACCACCCCTTAGGCCCAGTATCCACCTGGCCCTATGGTCCTGGACAGGCCATCCAATCCCAGCTCCTTGCAAGAAGTAAAAAAGAAAATGTGTTATATCTGACCACTCAACCCCAAGGTCCATCCTCTCCTCTTTTATTCACATCCCCACCCCTTACCCCTGCTCCCCCCCTCCTTCTTACTCCAGATGTCTGTACCCCATTGAGTATATATGCTGTTTCCTCTCCTAGCCACCTCTGATGAGCGCAAAGATTCCCTCATTCCCCCTTGCCTTCCCCTCTTCCCTGTCATTGTAATAGCTCATTGTAATAAAGAAAAATCTTATTATATGAAATAGCCTATTCCACCTCTCCTTTTTCTTTCTCCCATTGCATTTCCCTTTTATCTATTGACTCCATTTTTATACCACAATATATCTTCAAATTCAGTTTTCTCCTGTGCTTCATCTATAAAAGCTCCTTCTACCCACTCTGTTGATTGAGAAGGTTCATATGAGTATTATCAGTGTCATTTTTCTATACAGGAATACATGCAGTTCATCATCATTAAGTCCCTCATATTTTCCCTTCTCCTTCACTCTCTGTGCTTCACCTGAGTCCTGTATCTGAAGATCAAATCTTCTATTCAGCTCTGGCCATTCCAACAGGAACATTTGAAATTCCCCTGGTTCATTGAAAGTCCATCTTTTTCCCTGGAAGAGGACATTCAGTTTTGCTGGGTAGTTGATTGTCGGGTGCATTCTAAGCTCCTTTGCCTTCCAGTATATTATATTCTAAGCCCTACGAATTTTTAATGTAGTTGCTGCTAAGTCCTGTGTGATCCTTACTGCAGCTCCATGATATTTGAATTGTGTCTTTCTGGCTGCTTGTAATATTTTCTCTTTGACTTGGGAGTTCTGGAACTTGGCTATAATATTCCTGGGGGTTGGGTTTTTTTTGGATCTCTTTCTCGGGGAGATTGGTGGATTCTCTCCATTTCTATTTTGCCCTCTGCTTCTAGGATATCAGGACAATTTTCCTTTGAAAATGATGTCAAGGCTCTTTTCCTGATCATGACTTTCAGGTATTCCAATAATTTTTAAATTATCTTTCCTAAATCTGTTTTCCATATAGTTGTTTTTTCAATAAGATGTTTCACATTATCTTCTAATTTTTTCCTTCTTTTGGTTTTGAAGTATTGAGTCCTGATTTCTCATAAATTCAGCAATCTCCCTGAATTCTATTCTTTGTCTGAAGGATTTGTTTTCCTCAGAGAGCTTTCTTATCTCTTTTTCCATCTGGCCAATTCTGCTTTTTAAAGCATTCTTCTCCTCAATTACTTTTTTTGAACTGTTTTATCCATTTGACCTATTCTGGTTTTTAACATGCTATTTTCTTCGGCATTTTTTTGGATCTCCTTGACTAAGCTGCTGACTTCATTTTCATGTTTTTCCTGCATCTCTCTCATTTCTTTTCCCAGTTTTTCATCTATCTCCTTCATTTGATTTTCAAAGTCTTTTTTGAGCTATGTCATAGCCTCAGATCAATTACTGTTTTTCTTGGAGTCTTAAGATACAGGAGCTTGTCTTCCTCATTTTCAGACTGAATGTTTTTATTCTTCTTGGCTCATAAGCAAAGTATTTGTCAATGGTGTTCTGTTTTTTTTTCTCTGCTTACTCATTTTCCCAGCTTGAGCCTGTTTTTGGGTGCTTCCTGAGCTTTTGGGACACTCCCACAAGGATGTAAGTGTGTGAGGCTCTGTCCTCCCTCCTGGTCTGTGAATGACCATATGCACCCCGCTCTGCCACAGGGCTGGGGGGGGGGCCCTTGCTGTTCTATGGGGGTCCTAGACTTCGATCAGGATCTGAATGTGGTCAGAGCCCCAGCGTCCTGTTTCAGGGCCAGAGGACAGAGCTCAGCAGGCTCTCTCCGCTTGCTCCCTAGTCTCAATGGGCTCATGCCCTGGGGCCTCCTGCTTACTGGCTTCTGCTTCCTGTTCCTGGATCTGGGTTGCCACCGACCATGCTGCTCGCTGTGTGCCCTGAGGGCTGGGCTTCACATGCTCATTCTGGCAGAGGTCCCCTGCTGATCCCCCAAGTTGTGCCCTGTGCTCCCTGGGGCATAGATCAGGGAACTCCCTCACTGCTGTGAGCCGAGGCTCCCTGGGCCCTGGGCCTGCCTCTGGGAGGCTGAAGTTCTTTCCCTCTGGCAGGCTGCCCCTCCGACCCCGGGGAGCAGAGCCTTTCTGTTCTTTTCCAGTTTACCTTGAGTAGGAGAACTGCCTCACTGGGTCCCTCTATGGGTTCTGTCTCTTAAAGATTTAGTTAAGAGTCCTTAGTTTGTGAGTTTTTTAAGAGAGCGCCTAAGAGACGATCCTCTCTTGTTGCTACCTTGGCTCTGCCCCCCCACTGTTATAAAATATAGAGAGAATAATTAGCAGTTATAATTTCAATTATATTCTATAGTCAAGAAAAATCTTCAATGTAGTAACAAATTAAAAAACATAGGTCTTGATCTCTGCTTACAAAATAGGATTTATATGATTCAAAGGCATAATAACCTCAGGAACCTCCCTTCTGCCATAGCTCTTTGTACAGTAAATGTGGGAACTGTTAATACTATTTAATTTGTCTTGATTCTGCATAGAGAGAGAGTGAATCTTTAAGAAGTTTCAGGAATGTATAACTTATTAGCTACATCTTTGTGTTTCAAAGCAAATAACTTATTTTCTTGACTCTAAGTGATATAATGTATAACTGGTGATTCACAATGTATGATAATAAGGATCTTTATTTTTCAGTGGCTCTGCTATGCGGAGTCCATTGCATGCTTTCAATTTAATTCAATCTTATCTGACAATGGTTACAGTTTCTTGGATTTCTCAGGCTGTACTCAGTAGCTTGAGCTAGCTCTATTATCATTCAGTTGGGTCTGATTCTTTGTGATCCTATGGACCATAGCATATCATAGCCTTCTGTCCTCCACTGTGACTCAGTCTGTCTGTTCAAATTCATATTTGTTGGTTCTGTGATGCTATTTATTCATCTTATCCTCTACTGCCCCATCTTCCTTTTGTCTTTAGTCGTTCCCAATATCAGCATATTTTTCAATAAGTCCACTCTTCTCATTATGTGGTCAAAATAGTCAAACTTCAGCTTCAGGAAACAATCTGATAATTTCTTTGAATATTGACTGATTTGACCACCTTTCAGTCCAAGGAATGCTCAAAAGTCTTCTTCAACACTACAATTCAAAAGCATCGATTCTCTGGTGTTCAACTTTAATTATGACCCAACTTTTCATAGCCATACTTTGCTACTGGAAACACCTTACTTTTGACTATATGAACCTTTGTTGGCAAAGTGATATCTCTGCTTTTTAATATATTGTTCAGATTTGCATAACTTTCTTTCCAAGGAATAAGCATCTTTTAACTTTATGACGGCAGTTGCTATCTACAGTTATCTTTGAGACAAAAAACATAAAATATTCCTCCCATTTCTTCTCTATTTGACAGAAAGTGATGAAACTAGTTGCCAAGATCTTAGTGGTTTTTTTTTAATTAAGCTTTAAGATAATTTTACCTCTGTCCTCTTTCACTCTCATCAGAGGTTTCTTAAATCCTCTTCACTTCAGCTATCAAAGTGATATCGTCTGCTTGTCTGAGGTTGTTTCTATTTATCCTTAATTCTAGTTTTTTTCCCCCCATGATGCACTTTACATATAAATTAAATAATTAAGGTGATACTTAGCCTTATTATACTATCTTCCCAATCTTAAACCAATCAGTTGTTCCCTGTTCAGTTCTAACTGTTGCTTCTTGGCCCACACATAAGTTTCTCAGGAGACAAATAAGATGATCTGATACTCCCATCTTTGAGGACTTGCCACAAAGTCAAAAGTGTTGCTATTGTTAATGAAGTAGAAGTAGATGACTTTGTGCAACTCCTTTTCTTTCTCCATAATCCAGCTATTTGTTGGTAATTTGCTCTTTATTTCCTCTCCTTCTTCAAAAACCAGTCTGCTTTTCTGGTGATTGTTGAAGCCTAGCTTGCAGAATCTTAAGGATAATCTTGCTGGTGTGTGGAACGAGCACAATTTATTTGGTATTTTGAACATTCCTTGATATTGCCCTTCTTTTGGGACATAAGCTGATCTTTTCCAATCCAGTGGCCACTGTGGAATTTTCCAAATTTTCTGGCATATTGAGTTGAACACTTTAATAGTATCACCTTTTTAGGATTTTAATTCAGCTGGAATTCTGTTACCACTATTCACTTTTTTTAGTAGTGCTAGCTAAGGCCTATTTGACTTCATCCTCCAGGATTTCTGGCTACAGTTCAATAATCACACCATTAGGGTTATCAATGGTGTTAAGATCTTGTTTGAATAATTGTGGGTGCTGACTCAAATCTCTATTCCTAAATGACCTGGAGGACCAGTCTGGGGCATAGGAGTGATGCTGAGCAAACTGAGATGCCTCCAGCAGACACTGTTAATTTAATGGGGGTGCTTACCCATCTGTGTACCTATCCTTCTGTCCAGGAAATTAGCCATGTGGAGTATATAGGAGGATTATTTTACAGTGCTTAAAATACTTTATTATTTTTTCTTGCTTTTATCATAATGATTTGTCAGTCATCAGTTATTAAAGGAGTATAACTATGTGCCTGGCATGCTGAGCTATGGGAATATAGAGAATCCCCTAAATATACCAATAACCCCTGCTCCTGTTCTCAGGGGTACAGCATGTAAATACCTGGACATAAATGGCATGTACAGCTCTAGGGAGACCAGGAAAGACTTCTTATACCAGGTGGGTTTTGAACTAAGTCTCGAAGGAAGTCAGGGAAAATAAGAGGCAAAGCGACTGAACATTTGTCCAGTTTTGAATCTTTGAGAACTGTCAGTCAAGTTAGAAATGAGGTCTCCTGAGAAGTAGAGAGATTCATATTTTTATAAGGAAGAGGCAGGATATCTTTCCTCCTAGATTAAAGTGGATCATTTGGCAGTGTGGTGGTGCAGGCAGTTATATTTTAAGTTACTTTCTCAGCAGTTTTGTTTTTTCTTCACATAGGATTTGGAGACGTTCTTTGAACTCCCTTGAGTAATTTAATTTGACAGACATTTATTATACACTTGCTGGGTATGGTTATAGAGATTTTTAAAGAAATGAAACAATATTTGCTCTCAGGGGATTTACATTCAATATTAAAGGTTATATATAATATATAAATTTTGGAGCTAGAGCGTACCATTAATAGGAACTTCAGTGTAAAGGTGTGAATGCATTCCTGATACAGAGATGACCTGTTCAGTTGTTCTATGTCAGAGGTGGATGGTCAAACTAAAAATGGCTTCATAAGGTTAGAAGACTCTAAATGTAGAGAATAAACCCAGAAGAATGAATGGAACTTGGTATAAGAATCCCAGTAAATGACAAGTATTTTAAAAATTAAATTTGAGAGGAAGCTGAAGCAGGCCCACAGAACCGCTAAGGTGGTAGGGGGAGATTGTCGAGGTCTCTCCTCTGTCCCTGGGACAGGACTCCTGTGCTTTGTCCACATTCAGATCCTGGTCACAGTCTGGGCCCCCATACTGCCATAGTGAAAAAAGGATCCTCCTCACAGCTCTGGGGCAGGGAGAGAGCTCATGGGTCATTATCCACAGATCAAAGCACAGGCCAGGAGAGCAGTCAGAACCTCTCATAAGACATTGAAGGAACTGAGGTCCTTGTGGGGGTGTCCCAATAATACTCAAAAGCCTCAGGAAACACCCCAAAACCAGGGCACAGGCTGGGGAAATGAGTAAACAGAAAAAAAGAACCTGACTATAAATAATTATTTTGGTGCCATGGAGGATTAAAACACACACTCAGAAGATGAAAAAGTTCAAGCTTCTGTATCCAAAGCCTCCAAGAAAAATAGGAGTTGGGCTCAGGCTATGGCAGAGCTCAAAAAAAGATTTGGAAAATCAAGTGAGGGAGGTAGAGGAAAAGTTGGGAAGAGAAATGAGAGTGATGAAAATCAAGTCAACAGCTTGGTGGAGGAGATCCAAAAAAAAAAAGCAGGAAAAAACATGTTAAAAACCAGGTTAGATCAAATGGAAAAAGCAGCCCAAAAAGTTAATGAGGAGAATACCTTAAAAAGCAGAATTGGCCAGATGGAAAAGGAGATAAGAAAGTAATTTCTTCAAATGTAGAATGGAGCTAAAGGAAGCCAATGACTATGCGAGGAATCAAGAAACAATAAAACAAAACCAAAAGAATGAAAAACTAGAAAAAAAATGTGAAATATTTCATTGAAAAAAACAACTGATAGAGAACAGATCCAGAAGAGACAATTTAAAAATTATTGGACAACCTGAAAGTTATGATCGGAAAGGAGCATTGACTTCATTTTTAAAAAACTTTCTACAGGAGAATTGCCCTGATATCCTAGAAGCAGAAGGCAAAATAGAAATTGAGAGAAACCACTGTTCTCCTTAAAGAAATAAAAAAAAAACCCAGGAATATTATAGCCAAATTTCAGAAATCTCAAGTCAAAGAGAAAAATATTGCAAGCAGCCCGAATGAAACAATTCAAACATCAAGGAGCTACAGTCAGGATTACAAAGGACTTAGCAGTATCCACATTAAGGGCTTGTAGGGCTTGGAATATAATATTCTGGAAGGCAAAAGAGTTTGGAATGTTACCGAAAATCAACTACCCAGCAAACTGAACATCCTCTTCCAGGGGAAAGATGATCATTCAACAAAATAGGGCAATTTCAGATGTTCCTGTTGAAATGACCAGAGCTGAACAGAAAGTTTGATCTTCGAGTACAGGACTCAGTTGAACCATAGAGAGAGTGGATGAGAAGGGTAAATTATGAAGGACTTAATGATGCACTGCATGTATTCCATTATGGGAAGATGATAATGATAATACTCATATGAACCTTCTCATTTAATAGAAAAGTTAGACAAGGCACAGGAGGGAGCTAAATATTAAGGTATAATATAAAAATGGACTCAATGGGTGAAAAGAAGTGTACTGGGAGAAAGGGAAAGGAGAGGTAGAATGGCTAAGATATTTCATGTAAAAGAATCAAGAAAAAGCTTTTGCAATGGTATGGAAGGGGGAAGGGAAGGTGAGGGGGAATGAGGAAGCCTTCATTCTCATTGGAAATGACTCCAAGGAAACAACATATATACTCAATAGGGTATAGAAATCTAGAGGAAAAAGGAGAGAAAGGGGATGGGAGAAAGGGGGACAGGAGGAGGGGAGAGGGGATGTAAATGATAGAGGAGAGGGTAGATTATGGGAGAAGGCAGTCAGTTATAACACCTTTTCTTTTTTACTTTTTGCAAAGTAGTGGGGTTGGATGGCCTGTCTGGGACCTTGTAGCTGGATGGTTGCTGGGTCTCTGGGGTAGGATGTGGACTTGTTGCCTCATGGCCCCAGAGCCGGTGCTCTGTCTGTTGTACCACTTGGCTGCCCCACAGCACACTTTTGGAGAAGGTCAGAGTGAAAGGAGAGAGAAAATATATTAAATAGTAATGGGGAGGAATTATGGAGGCAATTACAGCAACAGCAACTGTGGAAAAACATGGAAGTAACTTCTCTGATGGACTTATGATAAAGAATGTCATCCACCTCAGAGACAGAACTGATGGTATCTGAATTCAGACTGAAGCACATTTTTTTCCTCTTTTTTTTTGCTTTATTTATCATGAGGTTTTTATTGTTGTGGGGGGAGGGGGACTATGTTTACTCTTACAACAAGACTAATTTAGTAATTTGTCAATAAATAAAAATGTAAATTAAAAATAATAATAAAAAAGAAATAAAAAAAATTTGATTAGACAATTCTGAAAAATAGTATTGCAAAAGGGAAATCTTATTTACCTTCTCATCTTTGTTTTCTCTTTAGAGCAACATCTTTGGTCAGAAGAGGAACCTGAGGAATACCCAGAAGATGTGAAGTACCTACAACTCAGAGATATAGATTAAAAGCTTTGGAAAGAAAAAAGGGGGGAAAAGCAAGAAAAAATTAGAAATCTTATGTTATTCTGCATTAAAAACCAACCAAAGGAATGTTACTATTTTCTGTTGTTACTGTAGCCTAATAGTGAAAGTGAGTCATATAATTTTTCATTGTATTCTGCATTCAGTTTATCCTGACTCCTGAATGAGAGGCAAATATTTTGAATGCATATGTAGCAACAGAGCACATAATTAAAATTCTTGATTTCAGAATTTTTGGCTTGCATTTTGAAAGTGATGGTCCTCTATCATTTAAAGTTGGATACTCATTGCATCTTCTGTTGTGTTTGTATTAGTATTGTGTACATTCTATTCATGCTTTACATGACACTGGCATAGTGTATAACTTTTGTGCCAGTGTTAAGGTATAAAAAAAGAACAATAATCATTGACAATTTACTGTGTGAGCTTTGTGTATCTTTTAAAGTTTCTCTTTTTTCTAAAAATAAATAAGCAACAACATCAAACCACTTTGTTATTAAACAGATTCTGCTACCTTTCTGTCTAATAGTATTTTTTCTACATAATACATTGAATTTGATTTTTTAATACAAGGTACTACAGAATTCCTTATGAAATAATATTTTGTAGAAGCATCCTGCAGTATTTTAATTTCTCTCATAAATAGGGTTATCTTATATAAAGGGTTCCCCCCAATCCCTCTACTTTTTAAAAAAAATTTATTTAAGGCAGTGAGGTTAAGTGACTTGCTCAAAGTCAGCATAGCTAGACAAGTGTCTGAGGCTGGATTTGAACTCGGGTCATCCTGACTCCAGGGCCTGTGCTCTATTCACTGTGCCACCTGGCTGCCCTACTCCCCATCCCTCTTCTTTCGTATTCTCTAATAGGATGGTGTCTAAAGTGGTTATCTCATCCACCATCATTTGCATTCGATAATATTTTAGTTAGAAGTGAGAAGTATTTGGGCAAAAAGAATAGTGGAGAGTTTGAATGGCGGTGTGCCAGAGCGGGGCCGGCGGCAGCTGTGCCCAGTGTGTGTCCATCCTCTGCCCGAGCGTGTGTCGCGCAGCTTCAGGCACAACCGCCACCTGAAGTCACGGACGCCACTGTGTACGGCGCTGCCATCCTGGAGGACATGATGGCTGAGGTGCTGGAGCTGGCAGCCAAAGACTTGAAGGTGAAGGTGAAGTTCGTCACCCTGCACCACCTGCAGCTGACCATCCGTGGCCACGGGGAGCTGGACTAGCTCATCAAGGCCACCATCGCGGGCAGCGTGATCCCACACAGCCACAAATCTCTGATTGGAGAGAAAGGACAGCAGAAGATTGTTTAAAGGACGCCTGGAATCCGTGTTCTCCCAGGACTCTAAATACTCTTAACAACTGTCCGGTGTTGGCGACTTCCAGTGGACTGTATCTCTGTGAAAACCACAATTTTGCCTTTTTTGTAATTCTATTTTGATTCAGTTGGAAGCTTACTTTAGCTTTCCAGCCAACCAAATTTCTGCATTGAAGTCTTAACCATATTTAAGTGTTACTGTGGCTTCAAAGAAGCTATTGATTCTGAAGTAGTGGGTTTTGGTTGAGTTGACTTTTTAAAAATCTGTTTGGATATTGATTGTGATGCAGAAGTTATAGTAACAAACATTTGGTTTTGTACAGACTTTTATTTCCACTCTGGTGGATAAGTTCAATAAAGGTCATATCCAAAACAAAAAAAAAATAGTGGATAAGTCGGAAAGAAATTGACCTGGGTGTGATGTTGTTCAGCTAGGATCTTAAGCTATCAGGAGGCTTAAGGCTGGTGAACATTTTGATCTTGTGTATTCTGCTCCGCAGTCATACTTGATAGGTGTCCAAATGAAGTTGGGCATTAATATGGAGAGCCCTGAGAAACAGAGTCACCTTGGTTTTTCTAAGGAACAGGGAGCCAGATGAAGTTGGAAATGGAGTAAATCAGAAGATCCTGTGAGAAAGATAGACTTTGTTTCAAAATTAAAAGATGACGTAGAGTAGAATGCCAAAAGTGCTTGAGGCATCTGACTAGTTGATCATTAGAATCATTAGGAAAGTTACAAGTTTTTCTTTAGAGATACTCATTTTTCTAGGAGGTACATGGTTTCCAATTTAAGTATTATAATTCTCATAAGAATTTTAAGGGAAAAATAAATCCTTTAAAAGGTACTTCTCAGTCAAAGGCTCTTCTATATTGTACCTTTCTTCACATATTTACCCTGTGCCTAGAGAAGCTCCAAGTCATATTTGGAATTTGTGGAACACCTGGATCTGGGTCTCTACAAGACCATTAACTCTTTCTGAGTGTTATTGAGTGAGTCAGGTGGTATAGCAGAGCATGTTAAGAAGTCAGGAAGTTAGGAATACTGGAGTTCAAAGCCTACTGCAGACATTTGTTATCAGGATGATTCTGGACATGATCTCTCAGCTTGTTTGTAAAGTAGGAATGATGATGATAATAATAACTGCCTCCTAAGTTTGTTGTGAGGTCAAATAAGATAATATGTAGAGTGTTTTATAGACCTTTAAGTGAACTTCAGAAAGAAGTTTACCCATTATTACTGTCTAATTCAATTATCTGTGGAGTCAGTGTTTTAAGTGTGAAAAAATGACAAATTTCACAAAACTGCATTGAATTTTTTTTAATTGGGTGGCCACGAAACTGGCTTTATTCAGTAAAAATCTATTGTTCTAAATTTCACAGGGAAGAATACTACTCACTTTCTGTAACTCTGAGATGTGATTGAATCCTTTGGTCTTTGATACTCATAACAGACCAAAATCATGGTCACAGAATTTCAGAAGTGGAGAGACCTTCAGTATTCATCTAGTTAATAATTCATTACCTGAATTATATTCCTTTCTATTCTACCCAATAATAACCATCCAATCTTTACTTGGAAGACAGCCACTGCAGTGAAACCCTTTTCTTCCTATGGCACCTCGTCTATGTTTTTTATTACTCTAGTTTGAAAATATTTCTCTTTACTTAGAACCCATTGCTCCTAGTTTTGTCTTCTAGTTCCAAGATGAACAAGTTGAATCCTTCTTCCAAGTGATAGCTTTCCAATATTTCATCACAGTAACTATTATATCTTCTTTTGATTTTTTGAGAGTCAGTTGCCACAGTGGACCTGGGATTGGTTCCTGTTTCTGACATATTCTGGCTGTTTGACTCTTGGCAGTTAACCACTCATTGCTTCCTCTCCCTCCTCCCCACACCTTCCACCCCAAATGCTATAAGACTAAGTTTCAAGGAAGGTTCAGATTTGCTCTCTGCTTGATGAAATCACAGTTCCAGTAAAAACAAACAAAACATTATCTACCCCAAGCAAAATAATCATACCTACCTCTTTCTGCAAATACTCATTTGCTATAACCTTAAAGCCTTTCACCACCTTATTCTACCTTTTCTATCTTATCAATATACTTTCTTCTTTTTTTCCCAAGGCAATGGGGTTCAGTGACTTCCCCACAGTCACACAGCTAGGCAAATATTTAGTGTCTGAGGTCTGATTTGAACTTAGGCCCTCTTGGTGGTGATCTATCCACTGCCTCTCCACAGCCTTTCTTAAATGTGATACCTAGAAGTGAACAGTATTCCAGTTGTGCGTTGACCAGGGCTGAGTGCAGTATAAACCATCGCCTTCTTATTTCTGGACTGTATGCCTCTCAATGGAGGCTAAGATCCCATTTAATTTTTTTGGCTGCCACGTCAGTGTTGGCTCATATTGATCTTGTAGTCATTGGGACCTCTAGATCTCTTTCAGACAAACTAGTGTTTGACCATGTCTCTCTCATTTGGTTTTTGTTAGTCCATCTTTTTTGATTGAAATGTAAAACTCTGTTTACATCTTGTATAGTTTCATTTTATACAATTAGTTCCATTGTAGTTTACCAGAAGCATTTTTTGAAGAAGTGAGCTAAACTAGAAGAATCAAGCATGTGATCTGTGGTCTATATGAGGCTCACAGCACTCCCAAATGCAGCCCCAAATTAAAATGTAATTGGGAAATACTTAACAAAATTAAAGTATAATAAAACATAGATAACATTATATTTTAAAACTACGTGATTATGAGCCTATAAGAATCTTTAGGTACAGATTAATGGCCCTTCAATTCATTTGTTTGAATTTGACACCATTTGTTTAGACATGTTTTGTCAGTTAAGTTAAAATTCACTTAAAGGTGATTTGAAGGCTGTAGGAATCAGCTGTAGCATTCCCACAGTATGGGTGCACTTTCCCTTTTAAACTTGATTTTTTTAAATGTCTTTTTCAAATGCATTTTCAGAGATACCATCATTAGTAAAGAATTGGTAGTCAAGGGGCAGCTAGGTGGCAAAGTGGATAGAGCACCAGCCCTGGAGTCAGGAGTACCTTAGTTTAAATCTGTCCTCAGACACTTAATAATTACTTAGCTGTGTGGCCTTGGGCAAGTCACTTAACTCCATTTGCCTTGCAAAAACCTTAAAAAAAATTGATAGTCAAATTCAGTGGGAAACATCACATAGGAAAATTATCAAATTTAGGAAATATCTGGACAATGAAAAAAGACCAATAATTGAAAAGCAATACTTTCTGACCCCTTCTTTCTTTGATACTTGAGTTTTACCTGTAATAATAATAATATAATAATAATAATAATAATAATATATTTTTAGCCTATACATAATGTCTTATCTGCCTTCCCTAATGACATGTTTTCAAGATAATTGATAAGAGATAAGCAAATGAATTACAAAATGGTCATTAAACAGAGACTTTACTTTTTCTTATGAAGGTAAAATATTCTGTGATACATGTCTTTCAATATAAGAGAGAAGCATCCTCAAGCATAGAGAATGGCTATATTTTTGACATTCAGATTTTTTTTTGATGCTTGTAAAAAGAATTTTTTAATGTATTATTCTGAGGCTTAATCATAGGATGGAGGTGTCTTGGGTTCTCCAAGTTTATCCCATCAGAGGCCCTACAAAATCAGAAAGACAAAGTGTGACCCTTGTGGTCTTCAGATTAAATGCAGAAATGCTCATTACCAGAGGGTTAGAAACTAGGTGATGAATTCTTGGGTCACAGTAGCTCATAAAGACTATTAAGGCACCACAAATATTGAGATCTACATTATTGGAGGAAACCAGATTCATGGATTGAGATATCTAATATTTGGAATGTTGAAATATTTGAAAAATTAAAATGTTGAAAAACTGGAAATAAGTGTAAAGAATTAATAAACTGAATACTTCTCCATCCCTTCCATCTACCATCTCCGCTCCTTTTTCTACACAGTAAAGTGCAACTTGAAGTCATAAAACTTTATTAAAGGGGTCGGTCAACTAGCACTTATTAAATTAAGTGGCTACTATGTTTCCAGGCCCTATGCTAAGCACTGGGGGATACAAAAAAAGTCAAAGACCGTCTGTACTCTCAAAAAGCTCATCATATTCTAAGGCCCCTACAGGGCCTTCATGACAGTACAACATTCCTCTTTTATTGGCTCCCTGTCCCTCATTATGCTTTCCCCTTCTCCTTTATTTACTGAGGAAAGGGGCCATCTTATGTAGTCTCATTGTATCTAAAGCTTACTAGATTGTAAAACTCCAGTATTGTATTCATTCATTTCCTCAGTTATATGTTAAAACAATTTAAAAACATTTCTTACCAGTTTGAGTTCTAAATTTTATCCCTTCATTTTTCCCTTCCTTCCTCCCATAGACAACAGGCAATCATGCATTTTTGAAAAATATTTTTAAGAGAAATAAAATAGAAATAATTCTCTACTAGTTTCTGAGGATAAAGCTAGCTTTCCCTTAACACAGTTATCTTCTTTATCTGTGTCCTTTGTCTTAGTCTTCTCTCCCGCTTCAGCACTCTTCTGTATGTACTCGTTGTCTATCTCATTACACTATGAGCTCCTTGAGGGTAGGAAGTTTAAAAAAAAATCTTTCTTTGTATACTTAATGTTTAGCACTGGGTCTCACATAGAATATGCATTTAATAAAAACTTACTGACTAGTTGCTAGTGGACTCTACTCACAGACTTCATCTTTGACTTATGAAGCATTTAGCACTGTAAATTACATCTTCCTTTTTGAAAGTCTATCCCCAGAAGCTGTGTCACTTTGGGCAAGTCATTTAACCCTGATTGCCTCACATCTGCTGTCATCCTGATCCATATCTGGCCACTGGACCCAGGTGACTTAAGGAGAGAGGGAGACTTAGTGACAGAACAGCAGCCCTCACTCAAATCCAGTTCATGTGCTTGTCATTGCATTACTTCCCTTGAAGTCATGGTCTTCTTTAAGAATGAAGGACAAGCATTAGTACTACTTTCTTCTGGCTCTTCCTTTAAGGCATTCTTCTGAATCTAGTTTGTTGCTTCATTTTTGTTTTGTCCCATATGTCTTTAGTCCCTACTGTCCTCAGCCCTCTTCTCCTTTTTTTTAAATGTTGTATCGGCAATTTAATTCACTCTTATGAACTTTAGATTATCTCTTCTATATGTGAATGTGAATCATCAGTTTTTAATCTTCCCCTCAGAGATAGTTTCATTCAGATATCATCAGTCTAAAATTATACATGTTCAGGGGCAGCTCGGTGGCACAGTGGATAGAGCACCAGCCCTGGAGTCAGGAGTGCCTGAGTTCAAATGTGACCTCAGACAATAATTACCTAGCTGTGTGGCCTTGGGCAAGCCACTTAACCCCATTTGCCTTGCAAAAAACCTAAAAAAAATTATACATGTTCAAAACAGAACCCTTTCTCTTGCCCTTAATCCATTCATTTCTTACTTCCCTTGTTCAGGCCCAAATTCCTTTCCTCTGAATTATTCTAATACTTTCCTAACTGGTCTTATCTTCCCCTCTTTAATCAATTCTTCATTGTACTGCCAAAGAAATTTTCTTAATGCATTTTTTATTTTATCATTTCTCTGGTTAAAATCTTTTAGAACCTTCTTAATGTTGACTGAATAAAATATAAATTCTTTAGTTTTCATGGATTCCCCATAATCTGGTGCCACCCTACAAATCCAGCTTTATTTCAGAGTAGTCCCTTTCATGAACTTGTCATTGGCCAACCAGGACTTTCCTCTCCCCCTTTTTTTTGTTTTTAAAATTATTCCTCTTTCTCCTCCTTCCCAATGCATATACTCATGTCTTTACCTATGCTTCTTATATAGTTATTTCAAGACTTAGTTCAGATGTCATCTCAACCACTGGTGCCTTTCTTTTCTAATCTCCATACTTAAAAATTATTCTTCCTTCTTGGAATCTTTCATACCACTCTGTTCGACCTCTCCACTTATAAAATTGTATTTTAGCCCTTTGTCTACTTGTCTTATTCCTCCCTTCCTAGATTGTAAATTCCTTCAGGATAATTTTTAATTTTCTAGCTTTTTGTCCTTAATGTCTCACAAAATACCTTGAATGTTGTGAAAAATTGATTCAGAACAAATAACTGTAAATCTTTAGCTTTAGAAGTGTTAGTGCACCTTTGAAACAATGCAGTTAGATACCATAAAAAGCCAGATGACCTTGTTAAAGTAATAAATTTACTCTATTCTGCTCTGTTTGAACCTCATCAAAATTACTATGTTCAGTTATGAATATCCCATTTTATGAAGGATATTAATATGCTGGAGAGTTTCTAAGGAAAGACAATCAGGGCTTTAAATGAATATAGGATCATGCCATACAAGGACTGGTTGAAATAATGGGATGTTAAGCCTGGAGAAGAGAACAAAAGAAGGGAACATGGTAACTGTCCTCAGTTATTTAAAGTACTGTCATTTGGAAGAGAGAGCTAACATTCGGCTCAGTTTGAGTCAAAGGGCAAATTTTGACTGGACTAGGAAATGGGCTTCCCTTCATTAGAGAACTTTAAGCAAAAGCTGGTTGGCTGTGTATTTGTTGTTCATTTGTTTTCAGTAATGTCCACTTCTTCATGACCTCATTTTGGGGTTTCCTTGGTAAGGGTAGTTTGCCATTTCGTTCTCTAGCTCATTTTACAAATTAGGAATTGAGATAAACAGTTGAAGTGATTTGCCCAGGATCACCCCACTAATAAGAATCTTTAGACTGGATTGAACTCATGAAGATGTGTCTTCCAAATTCCAAGCCCAGTGGTCTATTTTCTGTGCCAACTAGCTGCCCTATTACTGGTATACATAATTCTTATTCAGCTATAGGTTGGAATAGTCTCAGAATATTCCTTCTGTTTCTGAGATTCTGTGCATCCATGAAATTTACCTAATAGTACCAATATATTATTATTTTAACACAAACTTAAGGTGACAGAAAAGACCATCAGAAGTAAATGTCCTCATTATGCTATCCCTCATAGTAGAAATGATTTTTTTTAGTCATTAACTTAGAGTAGCTGGTACTTTGGCAGGCAATGAAGAAAATTAAAATTCATAATTTCCTTTGTATGTTCAGAGCTTACAAATTATATGAGTATTAACATTTACAAGGCAGAAGTGAAAAAGAGGTTATTGTATGAAGCTACAAATTCATAGAATGAATATCTTACTTCCTCTTAAATATATGATATATTTAACATCTCTTAAACACTTTTTTTGTATTTTGTAACAATTCTTTTTTTAGTTCCCTTTTGTGTATTTAAAAAATGCTTAATGACTATCTTTTCTTGTCTTTTTTTTTTCATTTTGGTAATCCTATCACTACTCCCTTCCCTCCTTATAAAGAAACCAATAAAACAAAACAGAGGGGAAAAAAATAAAATCCTTGTATCAGATATGTATAGTCAAACCAAACAAATCCTAACATTGGCCAGGTTTGGAAATGTATCTTATTGAGAATGTGAAAAGTCTGAAAATCTCACTTCACCTGGAGTCATATTCTTTATTTTTCTTTTTAATTTAGATTTTTGCAAGGCAAATGGGGTTAAGTGGCTTGCCCAAGGCCACACAGCTAGGTAATTATTATTATGTGTCCAAGGCTGAATTTGAACTCAGATACTCCTGACTCCAGGGCCGATACTCTATCCACTGCGCCACCTAGCCACCCCTTAAATATTGTTGTTATATAAACTGTTCTCCATATTCTGTGTACTCCTTTCTGAATTGGTTCATACAAATCCTCCAGATTTAAACTTATTTTCATAAATTTTTATGACAATGGTAATATGACTATACATTTATAGACCATGTCTTCTTTAGTTGATAGACACCTTCTTAGTTTCCAGTTCTTTGCAACTACCAAAAAAATTACTAAAATTTTTTTTCAATCAGGGATTCTTTTCTGTTCTTCTTGGTTGTATTTGCCTAATAGTGGTTTATTGCTAGATCAAAGGATAGTCTCATTTTTGTGACTTTTGGGGTCACTTCTAAATTTCTAAATTGCTCTAGAGAATGTCTAGACCAATTCACAGCTGTACCAAGTGTGCCTATTTTTCTGAAGACCCTTAAATAGACATTTCCTTTTTCATTACATAATTTATTTATTTTGACTTTTAGATTTCTGAGTATAATATTTAGTAGTTGTTGAGTAGCTAACAGTAAGTCTGCATGATATTATGGAAAAAGAATTAGATTTCTGATCAGAATTCTGGTTCTGAATTCCAACTCTGCTATTTAGTACTTTGGGTATAAGTTTGATCAAAGTACTTTTCCCCCCAATTCACTCAAGTGTAAAATTAAAATATTGTATTACAGTATCTTAAAGCCTCTTCTGACTAAAATCTTTAAATCCTACATTCTTTTTTTAATTTAAATTTATTTTTATTAAAGATATTATTTGAGTTTTACATTTTTCCCCCAATCTTGCCCCCCCCCACCACAGAAAGCACTCTTGTCAGTCTTTACTTTGTTTCCATGTTGTACCTTGATCCAAATTGGGTGTGATGAGAGAGAAATCATATCCTTAAAGAGAAGAGAAGTCTAAGAGGTAACAAGATCAGACAATAAGCTATCTGTTTTTTTCTAAATTAAAGGGAATAGTCCTTGCATTTTGTTCAAACTCCACAGCTCCTTATCTGGATACAGATGGCACTCTCCTTTGCAGACAGCCCAAAATTGTTCCCGATTGTTGCACTGATGGAATGAGCAAGTCCTTCAAGGTTGAACATCACTCCCATGTTGCTGTTAGGGTGTACAGTGTTTTTCTGGTTCTACTCATCTCACTCAGCATCAGTTCATGCAAATCCCTCCAGGTTTCCTGAATTCCCATCTCTCCTGGTTTCTAATAGAACAATAGTGTTCCATGACATACATATACGACAGTTTGCTAAGCCATTCCCCACTTGAAGGACATTTACTGGATTTCCAATTCTTTGCCACCACAAACAGGGCTGCTATAAATATTTTTGTACAAGTAATGTTTTTACCCTTTTTCCTCATCTCTTCAGGGTATAGACCCAGTAGTGGTATTGCTGGATCAAAGGGTATGCACATTTTTGTTGCCCTTTGGGCATAGTTCCAAATAGCTCTTCCAGAAGGGTTGGATGAGTTCACAGCTCCACCAACAGTGTAATAGTGTCCCAGATTTCCCACATCCCTTCCAACAATGAACATTATCCTTCCTGGTCATACTGGCCAATCTGAGAGGTGAGAGGTGGTACCTCAGAGAAGCTTTAATTTGCATTTCTCTAATAATAAATGTAAATCCTACATTCTTAATGGGTATGAGTATTTTTAGAGTAACATTCACCCGTTAAAGTGTTAGGTGGGTAAGTTTGCGTTCATGCATTAAGGACTTCAATTTAGCAGCTTCATTAAGGATTAGTTTCAAATAAACTTATTCAAATGGGAGTTTTGTTATCATTTTTCAGGTCTTCCTTTGAATTTTCAAAATTGTGCTTTGTACCACTCCACTCAGTCTTCCTTGGGGTTAATGTACATTCAATGTCTGCATAATGCCTGCCATAAGATGGGTGCTTAATAAATGTTTATTGACTGACTGATTCAGATTTTAGCATTTGCAGACAATACCTTTCTTTGCCCCTCAGAAAAATAAACTAAGTAATAATAATAATAATAATAATGATAATAATTTCCATTTACTCTTTATGTACCTTATGAGGATTATCTTGTGATTCTCAACCTAATCTTTTGAATTAACCTCATTTTATTGATGAATTAATGGACCTGCACAGAGTTTAAATGTCTCATCTAAATCCTCACAGCTTAAGGATAGGGTCATTATTCAAAAGCAGACCCTCTGACTCTACCACATATAGTACTTTCCCTACTATATCACATACTACAAATATGCAGTTCACCCAGTAGTGATAAGGTTTTCTTTTGTTCAAGTCATACTAAAAAGTCTGTATACAATATAGTCTTTTCTAGGTTTGTGTTTGACTTTGGGTATCTCTAAAGAGTCATACTAAGAACAACTTTGGAGTTCCTAGGAAATACATCTTCAAGATATGACTTAAGTAGCATTTATTTGTTTGTTTTTTCCCTATCAACTGATAAGTTTTCACAATCAATTTTATATTATATTATTTATATTATATTTATATTATTTGGAATTCAGAACCATTATATTATTATATTATTATAATATATTATTATGTATTATGTGACAATATAGTTGATACAAGAAAACAATCATTAAGAACCTAGAAAGAAAGCAGAATCAAGACAGCAGAGTAATGGCAAGAAGTGAAGTAAACTCCCCATCAAAACTCAAAATAGATCTAGAAAATGCATCATGCCAAATCCTTATGGAAAAATCCAGGGGAAGAAAGTCTCAGTGAACCATATTTTTTAGTCCTAACATTAAGTCCCAAGTTAGGAAGAAGGCTGGAATGATGAGAAAATGAAAGAATTCTACTACGAAAAGCTATTGTGGGAGCAGTTAAGTGGCTCAGTGGATAGAGCACTGGTCCTGAAGTCAGGAGGACCTGAGTTCAAATCCAGCCTCAAATACTTTTTAATTACCTGGCTGAGTGACCTTGGGTAAGTCACTTAACCCCATTGCCTTGCAACACCCCCCCCCCCAAAAAAAGCTATTGTGGTGACAGGGAAGTTCAAGATACAAACTTGGAAGAAGAAAGTCATTCCAAAACATCTACATGGAAAGTATCAAAGAAAAGCATGGCTTGGGCACAAGGTCAACCAGAATTCTTGGAAGAAATAAATCAAGAGTTAAACAAAAAATTTAAAAATTGTTTTATAATGAAATGAATTGCTTAAGAAAAACTGGAAAAGAAATGAGAGTATTGGAAGGAAGAATTGGAAAAGGAATTAACAGCTTGTCAGAAGAGATATAAAACCTTGCCCAAGTAACAAGCTCTCAGAATATTAGAGTGAACTAAATAAAAGTCAATTATTCCATGAGACAATAAGAAATATTAAAGTCAAAAGACTAGGAAAATAGAAGAAAATGTAAAAATCTCATAGAAAAACGATTAACATGGATAACAAATGGAAGAGAAAAAAATTTATGAATTATTGGAATACTTGAACATCATGACCAAAAAATGATCCATATCCTTTTCATATTACATATTTTAAGAAATCTTAAAAACTTTCCAGATCTCTTAGGACCAGAGGAAATTCAAAGTGGAAATAGAATCCATTTGTCACCTTCTGAAAGAACTCCAAAATAAAAACTCCGGAAAACATTATAGACCAAATCTACAACTTCTAGTTTAAAAAAAAACCCAAGTAGTCAGAGAGAAGGAGTTCAAATACTATGGCACCACAGGCAGAATGGCACATGATTTAGTAAGCACCACTGTAAAGAGGTGAAAAGCTTGGCATACTTTATTCTAGAAGGTAAACGATATAATAATTTGTCCAACAAAAACATGAGTATAATTATACCAGGAAAATATGAATCTTTAATGAAATAGAGTACTTCCAAGCAGTTTGATTAAGAAATTGTGAAGTTTAAATATAAGAATTCAGAAAAAAAAATAAAAAGATAGACATGAATGAACAAATCATAAAGGACAAAGCAAGGATAAGTTGCTTGCATTCTAATATGGAAAGGTGATATCCCTTCTGAACTTTATCATCATTAGGGATTATAGAGAGAATATTAGTAGAAAAAAGGCCTTAGAGTGTTCTGTCTTTGTTTTTGCAAGGGGGTTAAGGGGCTTGCCCAAGGCCACACAGGTAATTATTAAATGTCTGATACCAAATTTGAACTCAGGTCCTTCTGACTCCAGGGCCAGTGCTCTATCCACTACGCCACCTAGCCGCCCTTATTCTTGATGATTTTAAGAGAAAAGTGGGTAGAGGTGAAATGGAATATGCTGGGGGGGGGGGGTATGTGGAATGAAAAGAAGCTTAGGGAAACTCATAATCAGCATGAACAAATAGATAGCTATCTAAATAAGGAAGTGGGGAGCAGCTGACAAGCCTTACCCTTAGCTGAACTATTCAAAGGAGGGAAGAATAAACACATGCAGGTTACATACAGAAATACTTTTCAGTCGGCAGAGAAAAAGGAAGGAAAAGGGAGAAGGGGGAATTGGAGAAAAGATTGAGACTAGTCCTAAGGAAAATAAGATTTAAATAAGATTTAAACAGAACATAAGCATAAAATATTCATAGCTCTTTTTGAGGTAACAGTATAAATTTGAGTGGGTACCCATTAAATGGGGCATGACTGAATAAGTTATGGTATATAAATCTGATGAAATACTACTGTGTTTTAAGAAATAATAAGGGGGATAGTTTCAGAGAGATCTGAAAAGACTTATATGAACTGATGTAAAGTGAAGTGAACAGAATGAGAACAATTTATATGATGATAATAATGCAGCAAAAGACAACTTTGAAAGAATTAGAAACTCTTTATGAATGTATTGATCGATTGTGATTCCAGAGAACTACTATTGAAGCATGCTCCCCACTTTAGCTAGAAAAATGAAATACTCAGAATGCAATCAGACATATGGGGCTTTTTTGGACATGATTACTACAGAAATTTGTTTAATTATACATGTTTGTAACTGAAGGGTCTTTCATTCTTAATGGCGAAGATGGGTGGTTGGGTTAGGAGAGAGAGAGAGAGAAGGTATATATTTACTGACTAAAAAAATTAGACAATAGAGAATTGGATGATTTAAACAAAGTCATGTTCTGGTAAGACAAAGTTTAGGAAAGTTTAGGAATATCATGATTTTCTACCCTTGCGGAGCTCTATCAAGGGTAACATAGTTACATGATTAATGCAAAAATATTTCATGACAATAATAATTAACAATTAGATAGAATTAAATAGTTAACATTTATGTATATATGCAAAACAGTTTATGTCCATTAATATCACTTGTTTTTTACAACAGCCTTCTGAATTAGATACTACCAAAATGCATTGGAGAGTTTCAAAATAGTAAACAGAAGAACTAGGAGGAAAGAGGGAAAGTTTCCCAGAAAAGACCCCATTTGAGTGGAACTTTCAGGCTAAAGAGTTTAAAAGGGAAATAGAGGAAAGGTTGTTGCAAGGTATAGGGAACAACAATTTAATCAAGAGCAAGGAGACATAGTATGAAGGGTATGCACAGCATAGGAGTGAGGAAGCTGGTTCCCCAGTTTTTCTAGAGTTGTGCATATACACAGATAATTTTATATTTTTGCCACACATACACATATATAATGTATATGTCATGTATATGTCACTGATTTTGATTCTCCTTTTCACCCTTGAATTTGTTTTTCATTATGATGTCCTTCTTAGATTATTGTTATCCATCACATAATGAGGTATTGATCCACTTATTTTGAGGTAAATTTTTTTGTTTTGTTTTTGTGAGACAATGGGATTAAGTGACTTGGCCAGGGTCTCAAAGGTAATAAGTATCTGAGGCTGGGTTTGAACTCAGCTCCTTCTGACTCCAGGACTGATGCTCTATCCACTGTACCACCTCGCTGCCCTTTGATTCACTTCTGTGATTCAGGTGGGATTGAGTGAAGCTGCTGGGAAGAATCTAGAATGCATTCTAAGGATTATGAAATTCTTGGTTGGTCTGTCAATAAACATTAAGTGCTAGGTGTGTTATTTGCTGGAGATACAAATTCAAGCAAAGGACAACTCTTGTTCTCAAGGAGCTTCCAGTCTAATGGGGAAAAACAACACAAAAAGAAACTGAAAAGAGGGCAGAGGGAGAGGAGGTTGGGGATGAGATGGTTACCCTGGAAAGTTCTCCTTAAACAGTGGGGTCTTGGAGCAATCCTCACCCTCTCCATCAGAAGGAGGGAGGGCACCCAGGTGTGGTACAGAGGGGATGTTGATTTCATAACTGATGGAAGATTTTAGGGAGTCAGATGGTATTCTCATCACTACTGTGGGTAAAAAACAAAAATTTTGGAAAACACAGGAACATTTGGAAAGTTAAGATTAAGGAGATGATGTCTGAAGCTGGAATTTGTACTTTTACTCCATGAGCTATAATTGAGGAATAACGAACCCTTGGCTAGGACAGAGTGAATTTAAACAAATTCTGATAAAAAATCTTTTTCTGAAGCCTTACAAAATCTAATCAAAAGGAAGGAAGAAACAAAGAACTATCTAATAATAAGCTAGATACCATCAAAAGTATCTTTAAAGTTGAAAGAATTACAATTGTTGTTGAATTGTTTTAAGTTATGACCAGCTCTTTGTGACCCCCTTTGGGGCTTTTTGGGTACAGATACTGAAGATGTTTGCCATTTCCTTCTTCAGTTTTTATAGATGAGGGAACTGAGGCAAATAGGATTAAGTGATTTGCTCAATCATACAACTCATTAAGTATTTGAGACCAGATTTAAGCTCAGCGAAATGAGTCTTCTTGATTCCAGGTCTGGCACTCCATCCATTATACCACCCAGATGCTAATTACAATAAAGACACCCACCTGTTCATAGGACACAAAATCCAAGAAAAAGGGGCAATAATAAACTCTGTGACCTCAAATGTCTATTCAATTATACAAAGTATGGGTAACTGATAAGATGAAATAGAAATCCTAGTGAAAGATGAAAAATTTGAACTCATACATATCACTTAAACTTGGTGAGAGGGAACATTATCTATAATATGACTCTTGAAGGGTATAAGTTAGGTGAAGGGAATAGAATAGATAAAAGTGGTGGTGGTGTAGTTTGTTGATGAAATCTAGGAATGAGAAGAGAGTAGATGATAGAGAACCTTGAATGAAAAATCTGTGAATTCAGAAACAAGTAATATTGTCATTGTTGTCTTTTTTTTTTTTTAGGTTTTTTGCAAGGCAAATGGCGTTAAGTGGCTTGCCCAAGGCCACACAGCTAGGTAATTATTAAGTGTCTGAGACCGATTTGAACCCAGGTACTCCTGACTCCAGGGCCGGTGCTTTATCCACTTCACCACCTAGCTGCCCTGTTGTCTTTTGTTCTTGAGGAGTATCAATGACTTCATGAGGTGATGCCTTGACTCATGCATGAATTGGATTTGCGTGGGACAGAATTGCTCAAAGTCATCAGCCTCACTCTCTTCCAGAGTCATTGAAGTCTAGTATTAAAATAAAGGACAACTGGCAATGGCCTAGGATGGAATAGATAACTTTGCAATCTTCAGTGTATAAACAAGTTCTACTGCAGCCACCTATCTGGTTGCTGGAGCAAATTCTTCTTATCTTCCCATTCCAACAAGGGAAGACTTCACATTCTTGAGATAGACAGGCCCCCTAGCACACTAATAGATTTATATACACTGGTTATCTTTAAATTGGTTTAGCTTGTTTGTTGAGATGGTTTACTGGAGTGTGGTCTTTGCACATGCTTCGCTTCTTGGAAAGATAAGCAGATACTAAAGGTGTCCTGAGGCTGACCTTGGCAAACCTCAAACCAGAGTTGGTAATCCTCCTTGAACACATACACCCCATTTAAAAAATTATTTATTTAAGGCAATGGGATTAAGTGACTTGCCAAAGGTCACCCAGCTAGGCAGTTAAGTGTCTGAGGCTGGATTTGAACTCAGTCCTCCTGACTCCAGGACTGGTGCTCTATCCACTGTGCCACTTAGCTGCCCCACATATACCCCATTTTGCTAGTGATTTTTTTTGGACAGGAAGTCAATCTCAATAGGGCAAGGAAGTATGCTAATAACGATGGTGGTTTTTTAAATCTAAATATCTACTGGTAGCTAGGAACCTGTAGTCTCATAGCACTTATGCTATGCTATGCAGCTAAATGCTGTGTATGCAAAAAGTAAAACAAAACAAAAACAGAACAACCCAAAAGAGAGAGAGAGAGTTCCAACTCTTAAGAAACTTCCATCCTAATGGGGAGAAACTACACATGCAAGGAAGTGGTAGCCAGGGAAAGAAATTTTAATCTGAGAAGTCACAGGGATGGAAAGTTGCTACATCTCATATGCTTTTTCCTAAAATTTATTTCATTAATGTTTACAGAACAAGATGGGAAAAATGGCAGGAGGGAAGAGAATATGTATGTGCCAGCAGGCAGATGACCTGGATGAACAGCTGGATGATTACATACAATGTGAAGATTATGCATTGTCTGCTTTCCAAATTTGGTCAGTCAATAGAGTGGATTAAATGAAATCATTCTAGAACAATGAGAACTTTCAAGGATGAAATTCTGAAGACAAAATGAAATTATTCTGATTAAGTAGATAAAGAAAAGTTGTATTTAGAATACTGTGGTTATACAACAGCTCACTGAGCAACTTAGATTTACACAAATTTGTATATACAAAATATACACACATGTATGTGTATGTACACATACATATACACATGAAAAAGACTGTGGTGAGGAATAAGTATTCACACCAATTAGAGGAGTAGACACAATTGTGGTTCTAGGCAATTTTGTGGTATTCCTGAGAAACAAAATTTTGTAGATTAAGGGAATTTGACCTGAATTATTGAGCCAATTATGGTCAGTCTTTACCTTCTTCACAGTGTAATTAAGTCAGTCTTATTATTATTATTATTTATTTGAATAATAATTATGACAATTAAGGATTCGATAGTTATCTCTAAATATAATATGGATGGAGTCATGTTTTCCTAACAAGAGATTTTCATTTCCTCTTCCAAAAAAGATATTTAAGCATCTCACTAACTCTTATCACTCTGAAATATAATCAGTGATATCAAGATTTTAATAAGAGTTTCCCTTCCTTCCTTCTTTCCTTCTTCCTTTTCTTTTTTTTAGTCTGGAAACAAAAAGGTATTAGAATGGCAGAAAAATTTGATTTCTGAGAATGTGGGTTTTCACTAAAAGGTGAAACTTTAGATTCAAATCAAAAATTTTTAATAGGAGAAATGGAAAATGGTAATAGAAACTGCTATTAGAACTTTGTTCATTTCTGAGGGCCATGTTTTTCAAAAGACATGAATAATCTAGAAAACATTCAGAATTGGGTGATTAGGATCACATGGCTGAAAGAACTAGAGAAGAGTTAAGGAGATTATGGTAATAGTCTGGATATTTGTCAGTTTTGTCACACAGAAAATCTTGGAAAATTAGTTCTGCTTGGTTCTAGAAGACAGAATTAGAAGTAATGAGTGAAAGTTGTAGGGATACAGATTTGGGCATGATGTAAGGAAAAATTTCTCAACAATCAGAATGATAGGAATGGACTTGGAAAATAGTGCTTTGTTGATCTCTGTCTTTTTGTGACCCTATCTGGAGTTTTCTTGGCAAAGATTCTGTAATGGTTTTACCATTTTCTTCTCCAGTTCATTTTATAGATGATAAAACTGAGGCAAACTGTTGTGATTTGCCCAGTGTAACACAACTAGTAGGTATTTGAGGTCATATTTGAACTCAGGACTTCTTGAGTCCAGATCCATTGCATTGCCTAACTAGATGACCTCTGGTATCCCTTCCAACTTTAGATTTTGGTCCTATGATCATTTAATTCATGGGTGGTTAACATGAGGTCCATGAACTTGTTAAAACTATCTTTTCAATTATTTGTATTAATAAAAGTAGTCATTTTATAGTTATCACTCTAGCTAGATATTTTTTAGCTATTTTAGCTATAACCATTTATAGCTGTATTCTTATACATATGTACTCCTATGTACTATTTCTACTATAGCATATTATCTTTTCTAAGATTCTGTGAGAGTTTGCATTTATTGGCATAGCTTTGACCAAAATTCTTTTCATTATTCTCATTTTTCCAGAAACTGGAAAACTGAGGGACAGGGCAACTGATTTCATATACTTTCATATAGCAAACTCACATCAAAGCTGTGATTATACTCTACAACCCTTATTTACCAGTCTACTGCTGAATATCTGCCCTTACCTCCATGAAAAGATCGCATATTTTAGAAGTTTATCAAATGAACTATCAATCAGAAAAAAACAATTGAAGATATGGAAGTAATAGGAATCTTGGGAGAAAGTAGTATTAGGAATCCACTGGGTATAATGGTTCATGAGCATTATTCTTTAATAGGACAAATTTCAAAATACACTTAGTATTCTCCTGCTGATGTATAATAATACCACAGTCTTATAACAGTTAAAATTCTAAGGAATACAAAGGTAACAGAAAGATGCATGGTATTCAAGATTGACAATGATACCTTTAGGTAATAATCTAAAATCACTGAGGTGAGTTGATGGGTAGCCACAAATGTAATAATATCAAAAATATTAAAAGTCAAGAAGAAAGGTCTAGTACTTGAAAGAATTCTCTATGGAAGATTAATAGAAGAACATGGAAAAGAGTTGCATAGGATAAGAGAGAAATGGATAGATAAGAAGGGATAATATGACCAGTGAAAGGAGTGCCTACATTGAAGAATCCATTGAAGTCTTGAAGCATGAAAAATATTAGTTATGTGAGCCTATGGATGAATGAATGGATGGATGAGCATTTTTAAGAACTTACATGGTACACAATATGGTGTTAAGCCTTGGAAATGGAAAGGCCTATGGTAGCAGCAGACAGTAAAATATCTTTTTTTTTTGGAGAGAAAGAGAATATCACTCTTAGGTGCTAGGAAATTTTAAAAAGAGAAACCCAGCTAAACAACTAGAAAGGAATCTCATGAGAAAGAAAAGAGGGGAGGTTTCTAAAGAAATCTAACATGAAGTGTTCTGATGAAGTCACTGAAAAAGGATAAGTAAAAAAAAAAAGAAAGGAGACTGCATAATGAAGGGAGACACAAATTAAGTAGTGCCAGGAAGGCCACTGTAATGAAGATATTGATGATAAAACAATAACTATAACAAAATCCAAGAAAATTCATCTATTGCATTCTTTTGAATGTTACCCACAATTGCCTGGAATTATCATACATTCCTTAAAACTTAACAGTGTTATTCTCAGAAATTATAATCTCCACATTAACAAAGCAAGAATCTTTTACTTTTTAGAGATCTAGCTGAGGATGTGTGAACAGGATGAGGTACCTATCCTCTCTGTTATCATGTCTATTTCAAATTTGTGCCAAGTATGATTTCAGTGAAGTGTACAGAGGACGAGCTTATATCCTTGAGCTTTTATTAAACTATGAATCTAGTAATCTTTATCTGCCAGTGAATCTATGACTGGTCCCAGGTTACCAGGAGCAAGGATTATTTTATAGTTAACTTGGGAGCTGATTGTTAAATTTTCATTGTGAGTATTTGCACCTCAAAAATCAGTAGCTTCACAAATCAGGGTTTATTTTGGTGATTGTATAGACTTAAAGTAGTAATGGGGAGAAACCCCATTAATAATTCAGATTTAACTTAAAAGTGTGTTGTGAATTTTTGGAGAACTGGTTGCTAAATATTACCAGCGTACTCCTTTCTGAATCTCATCAGAAAAAAAGAACAATTACATAATGATAATATAGTTTAAAACTTGGGAAGAATTATAAAGAAAACTATGACCTTTGCATCTCTAGATAGGAGTTTAGTTAAAAACAAATGACTCCCAACAAATAATCCTAGGGATCATGTGCCTGCTCTTTGAAGACATTGCCACTAGATGGAGACCTTACTCAGATTTGTATTGACTAATACATTTTTTTCAGAAGAATCTTTTTTTTTTGGGGGGGGGATGTGGATGGGTTCCATAGACATTAGCAAGAAATATAGCCAACTTTTATTCTTTTTAGACTTATTCAACTTTATTTTCAAATTACAAATATACACATGACAACTTGTTAAATTTTTAAAAATTTAGAGGGGGAGGAGAGAGAGAGTTGTGTTGAGGACAAAAGCTTAAAACCCTGTTTACATGATATCCTCAAAACCTTGCTGCACTTTTAAGCTACCAACACTGATGTCTGCACAATGACTTTTGGGACATGTCGATATGAGTTATTATTCCATGGAGTTTTATAAAAATTTCACGAGGCATTTAAAAATAATATTTCAGGCACTTTCTTCTGGGTTTGTTTTAAGGTAGCTAAACTTGTTACAGAGAGATTGACTTTCCGTTGGTAGGTAGCAAGAATAATGAAAGTCCAGAGAAGAGGAAAAGCTGTGTAATCTGAGTCTGAATTCTAGTGTATTTGTTGTGGTTCCCAAAATAATATACTTCCAGATTCCTTGTGGCTGAGCCAAATAAGAATCTGTATTGTTTTATTTGGGCGTAATGCATACACTGGGAAGGGAACTGATTGGCTGAACTTCTTCTGAGGTCACCAATTTGCCAGTTTCCATTATTATGATGTCATTTTCCTGAATACTGTTTTAATAAACTGTAGAAAGAAAGAATGGGAGTCAGGAGAGACTCGGAAGGCACAGACAGCCTCAGTTTCCTCACCTGTAAAATGAGGATAACATCGGTAGTGCTGAGCTCTCAGATGGTTATGAGGTCCAAATTAGGAAATGTATATAAATTGTTTTGCAAACCATGTTATTATGAAATCAATCCATGAAGCCATTTAGTTGAACTCCCCCCAAGAAGTACAGCCAATCTGAACAGTGTGTATCTCTGGCTGTCAAAGTAAATTAGATCAGTGAAGTTATTAGCCCATTACTCCTAGTCAAATATCTTACTTTTGCCTCAAATAAGGTCATTAAGTCAAAACACTTCTCTATTAGCCAAATGATATTTGTTAAATTCTACTGTTTTTTACATTTGTAGAAAAAGCCCAAAGTGTTCAGAAAGTTCTTGTCCTTGTTTTTTTTCTTTTTTTCTTCCCTATTTACCCTCAAATCTTTTTTTTTTATATTTCATTTTTACCAGCTCTTTGGAAGCTCAGGGTTTTGGCTAGAATCATAAAGGAAATTGCCTGAATTTTTGTAGCTCTTTCCAACTCTGATGAAATTTATAAGTTTTTCAAAGTTCTCTCAAATAGCTTATTCCTTTGAAATTTCCCATGCCAGTGCCAGCAAATTATTAGGACATAAGCAAAAAAAAGTCCTTAAAAAAAAAAAAGCTCTAGAAAGGAACTCTGGATTTCTCTGTTCAATTCCCTTTTAAAGAGTGGAAAAGCCCTCACAAATAATCTAACTCTATTCCCTAAGAGAATTTTCAAATCCAGGAAGAATCCAGTTCTTACTTTGGGGATATAGGGTCCAGTGTGCCTATTCCTCACATTCTTTCCTCTTCTGACCCATAACCCTGCCCAGGGCACTCTCAAAGGTTTTTATCAAATGTTCACTGTGGACCACCAGTTTAAAAGTATTTTTAAAGCTACTATTGAAACAGTCAAACCTTAAGTCCATTTTTTTTTATTTTTTATTTTAAGATTTTTGGATTTTTTTAACTTTTGTTCTAATTTGTAATTTGTGGATTCTAGACTATTGCCATATGTGAGAAGGCAGTTGAAATATATTGGAATTTTAATTGAAGGCAACATTTTTCCTTCTGGTTGTTGAATACCTCATGAGGGATTCAGGGAAATTAAAAACAAATTTGTTAAATATTTCCCCATTCCATGTAAAATTTATTAAATATTCCAATTTTTAAAAATTTGAGTACCAAATTCTCTACCTCCTCCCTGCCCCTCTCCTACGTGTTGAGAAGATAAGCAATATAATATCAATTTTACATGTACAGTCATACATAATACATTTCTGTGTTAATCCATGTTGATATAGAGAAATTCTGACTGAGTTGCGGACCACCAGAACTCCAAAAATCCAAATGCTTTGGTGTTGTTTGTAATAAAGTACTATAAGATATTTGTAAAGGTAGACTGGAGCCAGCTTGAATGAACTCATGAGAGCTGATCATTAAAGTTTTTTTGCATGAGTATTTGTCTCAGCAATTAGCAACCTAGAAATCAGGTCTTGACTTATTATTTTGTTGAGTGTAGAGTCTTAAGAAAGGGATGGAGAAAATTTTAATAATGTAGATCAAGCTTAAAGCATATTGTGTGTACTTCCTCTCCCTCCCCAAGAGCCAATTTCTTAATATTTACCAACATATTGCTGCCTACATGAATGGGACAGACTGGCCTTCCCCAAAACATAAATCTCTCGTATTCTATCATTTTCTTCCTCCTATTCTTAAAAAAACTGAGAAGAAATACTTAGGAATCAGCACTGGCAAATAGGATCAAAGGTAATACTAAAAGAAAAGCAGAGAATAACAGTAGCCAGAGGAGTAAGACTATGGATTTTACTTGGTCTTTTGCCAATTGTTGATGTGGGTCATTCTGCTAAGGAGGGAGAATATAGGTGCTAGCATTGGTTACCATGGGGCCAGGAGCAGAACACTGGAATTGTGGGGCTCCAAGGAAGAGCTAGAGTATTTGGAACAGATTAAAAGGAAAAAAACCCAGACCAATTTTTGCTGTTTGGATGCTTTATGACTAGTATTATATATATATATTTAGTATTTATGTGCAGTGAAGCTCTGGGTCATCTGGTATAGTCTATAGACTCCTCAGAGTCTTATGCATTTAAATGCATAAAATAAAATGCATGGGATTGCAAAGGAAATCAATTGTATTGAAATATTTTTAAAATACCAAATATTTAAATATTAAAATACCAAATTGTTAAAAGATCAAAATATTTTTGATATTTTATTTGTATTTTGATATTTATTAGACTAAATATTAAAATACAAAATTTTTTTAAAAGACAACTTCATAGACTCTAGATTAAAAACCCTTGATTTAGGATATGGGGAGTCATGGGATGAAAGATCAGAAAGTTATGTCCTAACATTTCAAGCCAAAAGGAATTTAAGGAATTGAGGAAGACATCATGAAAGGAAAGGGCTTAGTCATTGTTGCAAGTCTCTGAGAAGGTGCCTATGATGCTTAGGATAAAAAAGAATTTGAGGGATGATTAAGATATTCACCTTAAGGTAAGGGTGATAGGAATGGGAATCAGGGGATGATGATATTTTTAGTTTGTTCACCTGAGGCTGAATTGATTGCATTTACGAGATCTCAGATGCCCTTTGTTTGGCAATGTTGTCTACGTGTTTCTCTGTTCATTAATATCCTGTGACTAAATGGAGATGAAGGCACTTGCCTTGTAATCTAAGTGAGAAGCTGGGCTCAGGTGCAATGTAATAGAGTCAGTTCTTTTGTGCCAGTGACAGATGCATTTTGACTTTATTTAAGTATTCTTTGCAGCTGGGGTCCATTTCAGTCTTAATCTACCTTTCTTTTCTGACTTCGAGATGGCAGGCAGTTTGATGGGATAGTTCCAGCTATGGTAAATCAAGATTTTTAAGTATTTGGTTAAATTAGCTAGTAGATTGAGGAATGAATGAAAAACATTTGTGTTTTTAGATGTGCTTAATATGTTCTGATAGCTGATGTACCTAGGCCGATAAATCCTCAATCTTCATGCCTGGCTGTCATTTTCAGTCGAATATAGTGGAAAGACCTGGGTTCAAATCTTGGCTTGTCACCTCCAGCAAGTCTGAGCTTCAATATCTTCATCTGTAAAAATTAGGGAATGGATTTGGTCCAATATTATCCCATTCTCCAATAGCCTTATTGTGTCCCTAACTTTCTCTACCATCAAAACCTGGGATCCCCATAGTCAAGGTCTCTTTCCTCACTAACCTTGATTTATTGATTTGTGGTGCTATGTACCTAGGTACCAGAATTTCTAGTACGGCTCTGACAAGGATTGTTTTTTCTCATTTTGTAGATAAAGAAATATCTATGAAATTAGGGGATTGAACTAAATGATTTCCAAAATCTCCTTTCTAGCTCCTAACCCAGTGATGGTTAACTGATTCTTCATGTTCAGTTGCCTGATACAAGCCTTTCCAATTTGAATAAATCACAAGCAATACACACACACACACACACACACACAAACACACACACACAGACACACACACACACACACACACGTATGCCAAGTATTTATTTTCCTATTTTCTTTTCTTTTTTGGATAAATTTATTTTTCCAACTATATGCAAGGATAGTTTTCAACATTCATTTTTTGGGAAAATTTTGAGTGCCACGTTTTTCTTTCTCTCTCCTTCCCCCTTCCTTCCAACAGTGAGTAATCTGATATGGGTTTTACATGTATAACTATGTTAAATGTATTTCTATTAGTTATGTTGCAAAAGAAGAAGCAGAACAAAAAGGGGAAAAACAAGAGAGGAAAAAAACCTATAATACATAAAACAAATTTTAAAAATGGAAAATTCCTCCTTTAAAGTGGTTTCCTATCTTTGCTTAATCTTTGAATAGTATTCCTATTCTTCCAGTTAACTCAGGCTCCAAGCCCAATGCCCACAGTGAGCTCTCATCTCAATTGACTACCATGTCAGTCGATTGCTAAGTATTATCATCCCCACTTTACAGATTGGGAAACTAAGTCTCAAGCAGGTTAATTGACTTGCACATGGTCACCCAAATGGTAAGTTTATGAGCTAGAACTGAATCCTGCTTTCCTGATTTCAGCCTCTGCCCTATTCTACCACATTTCTTCTTAGAGGCAGCTAGGTGATTCCATGGACAGAGGGCTGAAGTCAGAAAGACCTGAATTCAAATCCAGACCCAGATATTTGGTAGTGTGTGACCTTGAATGAGTCACTTAAACTCTGTTCTGCCTCAGTTCTCTCAGCTGTAAAATGATGAAAATAATGGCAAAAATAATGGCACCCATATCCCAGGGTTGTTGTGAGGATCAAATTAGATATTTGTCAAGTGATTAACACAGTGATTAACTTTCTCTCCTAACTAGTCTTTTCTCCACTGTCACTCCTTTCTAATCCTATGTTTGCAGGAAGAATCTTCTAAAAATTTCTACAAAGTCACTACCCTGCTTCAATGGCTCACTTTTACTGATAGAATAAAAACCTCAGTTTAGCAAGGTCCTTCCAAACATTGTTTGCTCTAGCCAAAATAATTGTCACTGTGTCCCAAATAACTCTTTTCTGTCTACACACTTCTGCTTATATTGTTTCACTCATATAGAATACCCATGTTCCCCACTCCCAGCTTGCTGCCTAGGCAATCTCTTAACCATACTTCCCAACTCAGACAAAAATTCCACCTCCTCTGTAAAGCTGCTCTGACCTCTCCAACTAAGTATGATTAATCCCTGCCTAGGGTTCTGAACCATGGAATAACATGTACCATCTAATCATAGGCAGCATGGAATAAGGAAGGCTTACATTCAAATCCTGACTCTGGTGTTGATTGACTCTGGGACCACAGGCAAATGATTTAACTCCAGGGACCCTTATTTCCTACTTTGTTGATGAAATCATCAATCTGAGGATTCATGGATATGCTGCCCATATTCTATTTCATGAGTTTTCACTGTTGTAGTAACAACCATCTGATATCTAATTCAACAAGCATTTACATAATGCCAGTGATGTGCAAGGAAGTGGACTGAGAATGGGCATGCAAAGACAAGATGAATAAAGATTTATGCTCTCAAAGAGTTTGCATTTTACCAATAACATTTCTATTTTGATCTTGGACAATAATGAAAAAATTTAAAAACAATTTCATCTTGTCTCATATCGCAAACAGATTACAAACATTTTGGAGGCAGGCTTTCCCCCTTCCTTTTTTATCTTTGAGTCCTCAAAGTGCCTAATATAGAATTAGGTCTTCAATAAATATTTCTAGATTTAATCTGAATTTTCAACATAAAAGGTACCTTGGAAATAACAGGAGAGGAATTATATCATCTCAGAGCTAGAAAGATGCTTAGAGATCATCTAATCTTCCAAACCCGCCTCCTTTTGTGGCCCAGAGAAATGACATTATTTTTGTAGATAAAACAGCTAGTCACTTGCATTGCTGGACTTTCCATATCCTCTGTGCTCTCTCCACCTCTCCAGTCTTTTTAGACTCTAGATCTTAACTGATTTCAACTCATCTCATGCAATGCTTTTGTAATATTAATGATGTGGTAAAAACCCAACTATTTAGTTTATTTATTTTTTCTTTCTCTCCCTTGAGGTCTTGGTCTCTAGAGTCAATAACTTTCTCTTCATCTGCCTCATAAATTGCATTTTGCATTTTGCCTGTGGCAAAGGGCTGTAAAGTCAGGAGCTTCACCTGAACCAGACAATGTAAACACCATTTATTTTGTTTTAAGCTCTTCTAACCTATCTGATAAGAAAAAGATTCCCCCATCAGTGATCCCCCTTCACCTCACAGCCTACTTTGTTCAGGAATAATTGTGTTTTTCCTTTTTTGCTTATTGGGTTTTCTTGAAGGTTGGAGATGGGACTTTGTAGGAGAAATGAATGAAATACTTTCATTTATACACAGAGAATATGTCCACATTTATTGATGTTTGAAAAAGAAAAAACTGCAACTCTTTAAGAAGCATGTAAAAAGAATTATTTTTGTGTTTAGAGAATGAATGTAAGCTTATGAATGTAAACAAAATTGTGATAGAACGTTTAAAACACAGTGGTTCCTTTAACAATGAGAGATTCTAACCTCCTGAATTATGTTGCCTTGCACTAGATAAGGGACTGGGAAAATGAGTTATTATAATTTTAAAATAATAATACTTGTATAGTTCTTTATAGATGCTCTCATTTGATCTTTTACCATAGCTCTAGAAGATATTATTTACATTTTACAGATGAGAAAATTAAGGCAGACAGAGGTGAAGGGACTTGCCCAGGGTTACAGTATTAATAAATGTTTGAGGCAGGATTTGAACCCAGATTTTCTGACTTTAAGCCTGGGTTCTATCAACTAGGCTACCTAGTTTCTTAACAATAAGAGTTGACATTATATAGTACTTCAATATTTGCAAAGTGGTTTACATGCATGGCTTTATTTATACCCAATAACAACCTATTGAGGGCATGCAAAGACAAGATGAATAATGGTTTATGCTCTCAAAGAGTTGAGTAGGTAGTTTTTAGAGATGTGACTTGGCTAAGGGGACCAGAAATTTGTCCCAGGGGCTGAAATTTACAGGGATTTGTTATCAACACTTGATCTCAGCCAGATAAAAAATAAATTTAGCATCTAGTTAGTAGTAATAGTAAAAATAGGATGCTACAACATGATCTCCTTTCTCTAGGAAGTCACATGCTATGTGAACTCTGGTCCTATCCTGCTTTTTACCTCAGTAGCCTTGTGGTGTCCCTATCTCTTTCCTCTGGTAAGGCCATGTACCCCACAATTCAAGGTCTCTTCACATCCCTCCCCAATTGAATTTGTCTTAAAAAAGGAAAATAAGTTCATTTGCAAATACCATTAGTGTTGTGCACCCCAGATACCAGAACTCATTTTATGCTCTGACAAATAGTTATCCTCATTTTAAGGATGAGAGACTATCAGAGAGGTTAAGTGATTAATTTATGCAGTTTCATAACTAATGTATCAAAGCTGGTCTAAAAGAGTGGCCAGGGTTTAAAGTGTACACGAATAATGAAGCTTCTGAGAATGTGTAATCTGTGAGCATTTTTTTTTTTAGATTTTTTGCAAAGCAAATGGGATTAAGTGGCTTGCCCAAGGCTACACAGCTAGGTAATTATTAAATGTCTGAGGCTGGATTTGAATTCAGGTCCTCCTGACTCCAGGGCTAGTGCTCTATCCACTGCGCCACCTAGCTGCCCCCTGTGAGCATTTTTAATAAGATTTTGCAAAATCTTTTAATAAGATTTTGATTTGAGGTAGAAGCTTTGGTCCTTTATACAAAATATCTCAATAGTCTTCTGGGGCTCAGATAATTAAATGTCTGCCTCCAGGGAGTATCTCTACTCTTTGTTTTAGAGGCTGCTGGTGGTGCCATAGGGCACAGACCTAGAGTCAGGAAGATCTGAGTTAAAATCCTGCTTCAGATACTTACTAGCTGTGTGACCATGGGCTAGTCACTTTACTCTGCTTACCTTAGTTTCCTCATCAACAAAGTGGGAATAAAGACAGTACCACCCTCCCAGCATAGTCATTAGGAGCAAATGGAATAATATTTGTAAAAATACTTTTCAAATCTTAAATAGTTGTATAAATACAAGCAATTATTAATGTTTTTTTTATTTTATCTGAGAGGTGAAATAAAGATGTTGAAAAATATATTAACAAACAAGCAGCAGAACACTTTCACCAAACATCACCTGGAGTCAGGTATAAACTTAAAATGTGTTGAAGTCTCTGGTCTTGACAAGAGTCTTATATTGATTTTATATATTGATAATTTGCCCATTGAAAATGTGTTCAAAGAAAGGAGACATTGTAACTAATTTTTTAACATTTTGAGCTGCATTCTGTTTTTAATACAGGGAATTTATTATTATTATTAATTATAATAATAATAATAAATAATAATAATGATAATGTTTATTTTTCATTTTCCAAGAGGATCAATGGCATCATGGTTGATATCTTGACTTGTTGGTACATTGGATTTAAGTGAGGCAGAATTGCACAGCTTCACTTTCTCCTTTAGAGTCTCAAAGTCCAGTGGCAAGACAAAGTCAAGATGATGGGCAATGACTAGAAGATGTAATATAGAATCAAGAGAATAGTTAATGGACTGGTTTGACTGAAACATAGAGACCATGAGCAAGACTCATATGAAATAAAGCTGGAAAAGTAGGTAGGAGCCCAATTATGGAGAGTCTTGGATACCATTTTCTATCCCCAAGATGACCAGGCAAATTTGGAACATCAGGTAAAACCATTAACTCCTTCATACTCATATTTACACATTAATGCAGTGCTTATTAAGAGAAGAACCTGTTCTTATTTGAAATTAATACATGCAATGATCAACCGTGACTTTAGAAGACCTATGATGAAGTTGTATGAAATATATTTCAAACATAACCAATGAGTGGATTTGGTTTACTAGACAATGTTTATGTCACAAGAGGGAGGTGGTTGGTTGTAAAGGGGCATGACTTGATAGGGTGGATTGTGAAAGGATAGTGATACCCCCCACACACACCAAAAGGAAGTCATTGTAGTATGTAGTACCCAAGACTCTCCATAATTGGGCTCCTACCTACTTTTCCAGCTTTGTTTCATATGAGTCTTGTTCATAGTTTCTTTGTTTTAACCAAGCCAGGCCATTAACTATTCTCTTGATTCTATTTTATATCTTCTGCCTCTAGTCATTTGCACAAGACCCCTTTATAATCCTTATCTTTCTTCAATGCCTAACTCTGCAACTACATTCTTTTTCTTCTTCTTCTTCTTCTTCTTCTTCTTCTTCTTCTTCTTTGGTTTTTGCAAGGCAGTGGGATTAAATGACTTGCCCAAGGTCACACAGCTAGGTAATTATTAAGTATCTGAGGCCAAATTTGAATTCAGGTCTTCCTGACTCCAGGGCTGGTGCTCTATTCACTGTGCCACCTAGCTGCCCCTGCAACTACATTCTTGATGAAAATTTTGGTGGCACAGTAGATAGAGTATAGGGCCTGGAGTCAGGAAGACCCCTCTTTCTGAGTCCAAATCTGGTCTTAGATACCTGTGTGTGACCTTTGGCAAGTCACTTGGCCCTGTTTGCCTGTTTCCTCATCTGTAAAATGAGGTAGAGATTAAAATGGCAAACCACTCAATTATTTTTGACAAGAAAACCCTAACTGAATTGAAACAATTGATCAACCCAGTTATTAGAGTTTTTCCCTTCTCAAATAGATATGTACATACTTTTCCCATCTCTTTAGGAGAATATGACCTCTTTGAGGGCAGAGGCTCTTGTTTTTGCTTTGGGTATCATATGGTAGGTACTTAATAAATGCTTATTAAATTGAATATAGAAGTTGGTTCTCCTACTTCAGGTCCTTGTTTAGAAATTTCCCTTATTTTCTTTGGATTGGTTTAGATATTTAATGTGTTGACCATGATAACCTGATGCCTTTCAGATACCCCACCAGATCCCAGTTCATCCTTAGCTGGACCAAGAAGAAAGTGGTTTGTGCCCTATTACAGAAAAATTAGGACTCAGTCCAAAGGTTCTTTGGGGTTTTGTATATGTCCAATTACATTTCAAAATTTAAAAATAAAAAAAACAACTTGTTTCATGCCTTATTTTTGATTCAATCATGACTTTTCTGCCCACGATTAAAGTAGGTGATGAATTGATGCTATCAAATAATGTGATTAAAATAATACTGACACATTCTATCCTATTCAAACTATAGTTCCTTGTATTCTTTAATCTCCAAATCAAACCAAAAGTTTTGAGTTCTCTTTTTTGTAGCTCAGAAGAACTGGAATTTTTGCTGCCAGGTTTCAACAGCAGGGAGCTGTTCCTTCTGCTATTAAGAGTTGGCTCGAAACAGCATGCAGCAGGATATGTAAAATCTGTCTTTCTTACAAAATGCTAGGTTCTCTGTAGCTGCTATGTTTGGCTAAAATACCAGCCTTTCCTGATTGTCTTAGTGAATTCCTTAGCTTCTGTCCTGCTCTGGGTTTCCACATCACTGTATCTGTCTTAGGACGTAAACTCTGGAATGTCAAGGCCCACCATTTTGGATTTACCCTGGTATTCTGGTAACCTGCCTTGTAAGGCAATGGGGTCGAGTGGCTTGGCCAAGGCCACACAGCTAGGTAATTAAGTATCTGAGACCAGATTTGAACTCAGGAACTTCTTACTCCAGGGCCTGTACTCTATCCACTGTGCCATCTAGCTGCCCTGGTAACCCACTTTGAAATGAATGCATGAGAATCTCCAAGTCGTGTGATAAGGTCAGTGTTCTAAAGATGCCAAAGAAAAGGAAGACCTCTGTTGATCACCATCCTTAGATAATCTCATATCATCATGGATGTTACCAAGGGGAAATGAAGCTTCTCAATTTTGTCTTTAAGTCTCAAACAATGACTCTCCTAGAAGACTGTTTTTTAATTTACCATATAATACACGCAGAGAATAGAGAGAGAAAATCCTGTTTTTCTTTATAAATTACTAAATTATATTCGATAGAATTTGTATCCCCACTAATTATAATGTATATAGTACACATTTGTCAATTGATTGAAAAATAAGACCTAGCATGATTTTTTCAAGATGCTTATAATATTAAATCCTACCCTGAAAGTAAGCCTGAGTAAAGATTGTTAGCCAGATGGATGCATTTAGTATATCTGTTGTAACACATGATGGATGTATTGAATTGTAAAATAATATCAATATATAATTATATCATTGACATTAATACTTAAAATGATATATTATCATACAATGATATATAATAGCATGAATTATAATTATTGTAAATACTCAAGTGGGTACCTTTGGATGTGATGATCTGTGTAAACAGATGAACTCAAAACCTATCACTGAATGACCAATCTTGAGAAGAGATATAATGCATGAATAACATGTGCACTTGAAATTGTTTGGGTAGAAAGAAAGCCCCCCCCCCCCATAATCATTTCTAAGAGTAATAAAGATAAGATTGAATGTATTTCAGGCATTTAAGTTCTTGAAACTGAAAAAGCCTGGTGAACATAAGCAGTTATAAGAAAGTGGATCGATTGAATGCTGCCACTTGTTTTGCCAGGTGGCCAAAGAGGTCTGCTAGTCTGGGATTCAGCTGGCCCTCACCTTCCTAAGACATGAAAAACTTCCTTCAGAGAGAATAGATCAAATAATGATTCCCTCAGGAAGGACTATCTATCTCCAGACTCATGCTATTGCCATAAATAAGCCATTCAAGGACCATTTGCCCATGAAAAATCAATGACTACACTGAAAATTGAATGGAGAGAAATAAGCATGGAAACTTGAGAAGCTGAACCAGCAAGAGGGGTGACTTGGGTAAGAGATTCATGGGATATAATCATTGACAGCTGTGTTGCCAATGCATTATGAGCAGGCTATATGGACAAGAAGTGCTCATTTAAGGAGAATTCGATTGTTGGGACATGAGAGACTGGGGCCAATGGTTCTACAGGAAATGGAGTTCCAAGAAATTCAGCCTGGAATTTGGGGTTTGGAGAATTATGATGACATGTCGGAAGAAGATGACATGATTGTATTTGAATACCTGTAAATTTTTGTATGTGAATACATGAATAAATATTGTTCTATATGAAAAAAATAAACTGAAGTGCATCTTTTGGAGCAAAAATTAATAAGATCAGGTCTCATTTTGGGGAAATATGTACCTTGTTAGGCCCCTTGGCTCAAAATTAGTAATTCTGAGGCCTTAGGATAAGCACCAGAAAACATGCTCCAATGTGAACAGTGTTAAAAGAATTTTAAATCAATTTAAATTTTAACTCAATTTAAAATCAATTTGGTTCAGAGAAGAAACCTTAGGCCTCTGTACAAATGACCATAAAGAAAAAGGAAAAGCTCCCAGGCCCATGAGGTCACTGATAGAGGAAGCAAACAAGACAGGGTTTTGGGAAGAAGCTTATCTGAGGTTTATCTGGATCAAGGTGGGCAAGCAGGCTACCTGGAGGCTTCAGATTTTAACTAGCTCTTGCCAATTATGTGCCAAGCTCAGCTGTTTTTACCTACTAGGATAAAGTCACTGCCAGCATCCTCCAAATTTCGTTATCATGAACAAAGTTCTTGTTGTTCCTGCTACTTTGCTGTTGTTAGCTACTATAACTGCTCTTTGCACTGAGAGAAGATAATAATCTTAATAATAATAATCATGAATAAATGTCATTTAAATAGTACCTTAAGAATTGCAAAACATTTTACAAATATTATCTCATTTGATTTTTATAAGAGCCCTGGGAGATAAGTACTATCATTATCCCCATTTTATAGAAGAGAAAACTGAGTCAGATGAAAACTTGCTTATGGTCACACAACTAGTGTCTAAAATCATATTTGAACTCAGGGTTGCCTTATTTATTACAGGTTCATTACTATATCTACAGGACCACCTAGCTGTCTTATTACTGGGTGATAAGTACCATAAAGTATAGATCATATCTTACTTAATCAAAGTACAATAGAGCCAGAGAACCTGGGATGGGGCAGCTTGGTGTTACAGCAGATAGAGTACTGGGCTTGGAATCAGGAAGACCTGTGTTCAAATCTGGCCTCAGTCATATACTAGCTGTATGATCCTGGACAATTTGTGTCAGTTCTCTCATCTGTAAAATGAAGGAATGTGAAGGAAATGGCAAATCACTGCAGTATCTTTGTCAAGAGAAATCCAAAGAGATGAACATGACTGAAATAACCGAAAAACTACAATAGCAATCTGGATTTAAATTCTAACTCTTTTACTTCTCCGGTATCAGTTTCCTCCTCTGTAAAATGAGTTAAATTAGATGATACCTTAGAGCTCTAAATCTATTCTATCCTGTTTACCATACATACTACACAATATACAAAATATCTTTAAAAAAGTTATTCTAATTTCAGTCATAGGATTTATTTATTATGTTTTACCATAATAAATGATAGTTTTTTTCTTTTATACAACACAGCTCACAAGTAACTTACCTTTCTTCCATGACCCATTCAATAAAGCCCTTCCTTTGTTATAAACAAAGAGACACAGTAAAGCAAAATCCTAGATCTGTGAAACTAATAAGATTAAGAGTTAGATCTCACAGTCTTTTAGTTTAATCTCCTCATTTTACAGTAGAGAACATTTAGGTCTATGAAGTTATATCTCAGGCAAGGATAGTCAGTAAGTAGCAAAGACAAGATTTTAATCCATATCTTCTGACCTCCAGAGTCAGTTCTTTTCTCCCTATGTTATGTCACAGTCTTCACCATCTCTCCCTTCTCTGTGACTCTTGCTACATCCCATTGCCTTCTTAAATCATTTCCCTTTCTGATTTCACTCTGAAAAAATCATGTCTTCAGTTCTCCTTAATTATCAAGAAAGACTGTGAGAAAATTTTTCTGGAGATTTAGATTTGAGAACAACTATCTGGGTTGATTTAGGTCAGGGATTTTTAATAAGGGGTCTGTGAACTAATTTTTAAAAATTATTTTGATAACTATATTTTAATATAATTGATTTCTTCATAATCCAATGTTTTTTACTTCAATGCATTAAAAAAATTTATCTTGAGATAGGCTTTACCATACTGCCAAAACATGATGCAAAAAAAAGCATTCCTGTATTAGGTAGATCCTGGTCTACCTGAAAGTCAGTGAGATGGACTAGATTTCTTGCGATACTTTCCAAAACTTCAACCCTGGTGTTCTGTGAACATGAATTGGCCTTGTGGAAATTGTGAGGAAGAAGCAGTCAGTGACTAAAGCAAGTGAGTAGGAGTAGTCAGCATTTAAAGAGTGCCAACATTGCTCTACCTAATTAGGAAAGAGAGTACAACATATTACCAAAGTGAAGAACCATAATTGTTTTTTCCTCAATTCCATGCACTTTCCCTGGAACCAGAGAAGGCAGGAGAATACTGTTTTGCTAACTGTGATTTTAGCCTTGTTTCTCTGTCAGGTTGTCCCAAGAGCTAAAGCAGCAGTGCCAGAGAGATACAAAAAATGTGCAAGGAGAAAAAGAAAATTATCTGAAAACTTTGGATTTCGGATGCATGTGTTTTAGTTGAGAATCTCATAACATTTCATATACATTGCCCACAGAAAGTAATATTATCCTCATTTTGCAAATGGGTGGAGGGTGAAACTTGGGTCTTAAAAGGTCCTCTCTCAAGGTAGAGGGAAAGCCAGACTGTAGAGCTCTCAAAAGTTGAGAAGGTTCTGGGTGATAGGGGCTCTGAGCCTTCTCTGAAACACTTTCCCAAATGGCAGGAAAATCCCTCAGGTTCTTGCAAAAAGGTGGCATTAACAGAAGAAAACAAAACTCTAATTGACCTCCTAAAACTGAAAAACAAAAGTGACTGTATTCCTCTCTCCTGGCCAGATGTTTCTAATAGTCCCCTTGGGATCCTACCTTGAGGGAAACTGAAGAAGCAAAATGGAACATTTGGTTTAAAGGGTTCTAGTTACAGACTTGAGGTTTATTTTAATCCTATCTCAGAGCACATTCATACCGTTAAAGCAGAATCAGGTCTGTGAAGGAAGGTCTGTTCCAGAACATTATTAGATCATGGGGTTTGAAAGATCTCAGAACTGGTCATTCCTAACATAATTAAGAAGACTCAATGCTTTTTCATCCCCCTCCCAAAAGGTCAAGACTGACTTTACTGAATATCTGTCCTTCTGTCCATCCTTTTGTTATCAGCATTTAGTGAATATTTCTTCATTAATGTGGATTCTGTCTTCTCTACGTCCAGCACCTTTCCAAGTCCAACAACATCTGAAACCTATATGGAACTTTAATATTTGTAAAATGCTTTACACCCATAATCTCAAAGAACCTTTTTAATAAACCTGGGAGTTAGGTACTCAAATGTATCTGTGATCTCATTTTTGAGAGAAGTATCTTTCCTGATGATAAAGATTGTAACTCATCATGATTTTTCCTGAGACAGAGTTTCTGGGTAATTGATGATCAATTTATTAATTAGACTAGCTGACAATCAATAAATCAGTAGTCAGTGGTTTCTCTCAGCAATCAAAAATATTCCATGGTGTTTAAATACTCCTTGAAAGGATATTCCCTTGACAACTGAAAAATATCTCTGATAGATGGACATTCTTCTGCTGAGAACTGGCTTGATCATGAGACTCAGTTGCCTCCAGAAATCTGGTCAAGGAAATCTATCTCCATCTAGACCATTCTGGTTGGTTTTCTCCTTCATGATCTGGGTCACCCTGAACTCTAATGGAGGGGTTCAAGGACAGGGGCTCCTTTTTTCAGGGTAAGAACTCACCCAGACTAGATCTTATTTATACTAAATAGAAGTTAGATTTCCTAGTTGAATGGGATCCTGCCAAAGATCGAATATCATGTTTCTTAAAGGCTAGGGTATTGGGTCTACTACAGAGTGATATTACATAGCCTCACTTGGGCCCTCACTACTGCTAAGCAATCTTTTTAACTTAGTATCTCATTCATTCCAGAATCTTTCCCCAAACCTTTGCATCGTTCTTTAAACTTCCTCTAACTCCCCATTCCCTCTTAGATAAAAGCCTTGCTTTACATTTTGCTGAAAAAATTGAGACCATTCACTTAGACCTCCCTCTTCTCTCCTCATCTTACAGATGTCTTCTATTGCTTTATTTTCTTTTACTTCCCATATCCAACTGGTTATAAAGACCTATTGATTTTATCTTTGTAACATCTCTCTCATCTCATGCTCCCTTTTTTCCCTTCTCATACTATCACCCTGGCACAGCTGGTTTATGTTTGGATTATTGTAATAGCTTGGTCTCCTTGCTACAAGTCTCTATCTACACCAGTCCAACCTACACTTAGTCAACAAAATGATCTTCCTAAAGTACAGGTCTTGTCACTACTCCCGACCCTGTTGAAATAAAACTTCATTGAGTATCACTTTCAGGCTCAAATATAAACCATTCTCTTTGTCATTCAAAGCCCTTTATAATTGTCACCTTCTACTTTTCCAGTCTTCTTACATCTCCCTTCTCCAAAATACTCTAATTCAGTGACACTGGTTTCTCTCCTGCTCCTTTAACAAAACATGTGTGGTGTGCCTTTTTTCCTCATTGCTTCCTTCCTATCTGCTACAGGAAGCTTTTTACAGTCCCTGAATTCTAGTGCCTTCCTTTGTTGATTATTTCTGATTTATCTTGTTTATTGTTGGTTTTTACATTATTTTCACACTGATTCCCACATTAGATTATGAGATCTTCAAGATTGCCTCTCTTTGTATCTGCTTCACTGAATACAATTACAGAGTAGGCACTTAATAAATGTTCACTGTCTAACTATTCTTGCATGAACTTGCTGGTCTAAATCTAATTCCTGTCAAATAGATTTCCAGTTTTCTCAGAAGTTATTGTCAAATAAGTAGTTCTTCCCTCAGGAATTTTGATTCTTGAGTTTATCAAACACAGGATCTATCTTTTTAATACTCTTGTTGTTGTTCTTGTGTGATTGTATGACTGTGAGTCATGGGACCCTGTGGTATCTGAAGGATTGAATAAATGAATACATTTAAAAAGTATTTATTAAAAACTTCTGTCTCAAGCACTTGGCTAAATGTTGGGAATACAATTATAAACAGAGACATTTCTGGTCTTAAGGGAGCTTATATTCTGAAAGAGGAAGATAATACATATATGGGAATATTGAGTCTAGTGGTGTCACAGAGATGGTGAGTTGATGGATAAGTTAGTCAAGTGACTTGCTCTTTCCAGAAGTTCATTGCTTCTAGAAAATCTGATTACTCTACCTAGGAAAGAGTTGGAGAGGGGCAAGAAGAAAAAGGTATTCATGGAGCATCATATAGATGGAAAGATGCCCAGGATAGACAGATAGATGCCTGGATATGAAATATGAATCTGGTGTCTAGAATCACCTAATTGATATGGTATAATACATGGGCTACTTAACACTTACATAATCACCAGTCAACAGGGGTCTGAGACCTAGGGAAGGAGTTCCAAAAAATGGGTTGCTTATTTTTTTCTGGGACAATGAACATGGATTCTGAAGGTAGAGGACATGGAAGTTCAGCTAGGAGAGGAGCAGGGAAGCAGTGGCAAACAGATGATAATACTGAAACTGAGAATGGACCAAAGGTCAATACATAGATGGGCAGCAGCAAGCTGCTACACGTTACAGACAATGAATTGTAAAAGAGAAGCAGTGTCAAGGATATTAAAAAACCATCTGAACTAAAAAAAAATCTGAACATGGCAAGGGCAAGAGATAGCCAGTGGATGATGATCACTTCAATCTTTATGTGAGTTCATTTTTTTATACTTAAAATGGAGGGCTAAAACATTTTCTCTACTGATTTCACATATTTGTGGAAGTAGTAAGTGATGGCATATTTGCCAAAGGAGAAAAAAATACAAGGTGATATTATTTAACTTGAAAAGACTAAAATAGAATATCCCTGTAGATGACTGTGCAATCAGTGCAGTTGCACAGATTTAACAGTGTGTGGATTGATCCTCTACTTGTGCTAATATTGGCCTGATAATCAACACCAAAAAAATAGAGGTTCTCCTACCACCCAGCATCATATCATGTGTATGTGGAATCATTTGTTACAGCAAATGAAGAAATTTCTGTGGCTAACTTCACTTACCTTGGCAGAATCTGCTATCAAGCCTCACTTACACAGTGGAGAGATCTGTGGACAGATCTGATTTCAAATCCAGCTTCATTCTCTTACTAGCTTGTTGCAAATTCACTAATCTGCCTCAATTTCCATATCAGTAGTATGGGTATAGTAATGGCACCTCCTTCCCTGGATTGTTGCGAGGATAAAATAAGATAATATTTATAAAGGGCTTAATAAAGCTTAAAGTGTTCTATAAAATGCCAGTTCAGTCATTCTCATCCTCAACCTCATCATCACCTGAAAGGAATTCTACATGCTCAAATAATAAGAACAAAAATAATAACCAGCCTTCATTTCTGTACTACTTTACGACTTACAAAGTGCTTTTCTCATAACCATTCTGGAATCAGGGAAGACTTGGGCATGCAATGATCTCCCCCTTTTCAGTTTTCTTATTAAACTGAACCAGAAGAATAATTACTTGAAACTATAAGGGGAATAAGTTAGTTAAATTGGGTTCTAAAAATTCTTAGGAGGACAAAACCTCACATTGAGAGGATGTGGAAGTTTTGCCCCTTAGTAATGGAAAAAGAGAGGCACAAGGACCTGAGTATCTGGATTTAACTTTTTCAGTGAGGTTGTTCAGAGGACAGAATTCACTAATGCTTATTAGTTGTGTGACCATGGACAAGTCAGCCTCAGTTTCCTAAGCCTTGAAATTACAGATATAATAGGAGCACCTCCCTCCCAGGGTTGTTGTGATGTTCAAATGAGACAATAGTTGTAAAAAGTCTTGGCAAAATGTCTGGCACATCATAGACACTTGATATATGCTTCTTCCTTTCCCCATCCCCAGGGTCCTCTGCCTCCCCTATGTGCCTGCCTATCTGCTGCTCTCAGAACAGTAGTCTCTTAGAGTACTGGCAGAATTTCTGTCTTAATAACTACAACCACAGCTAACTTGACATCCGTGGCTCCTCTTCCAGGACCTCCTGAGGGGGAAGAATAGTTTATTATTTTCCAAGTTACTTCATGCAATTTAAAACAGAATGTTTTCTGATCTCAAAACTCTAAGTATTTTTCTCTCACAAAAGTTACAAGCTTTAATAATTAAAGACACAAGTTGAGACCCCCACTTTAATAAAGTTAGCTTTAGGTTTAACTAAGGTTGCTTCCTAGAAGATATCCTTAATTCAGTTTGGAAAAGTAAAGCATTATTGAATGAATTTTGTTAAAAACTCTGTCTCAGTTAAAATGCCTTGAGTTGGGGTGGCTAGGTGGTTAAGTGAATAGAGCACCTGCTCTAGAGTCAGGAGTACTTGAGTTCAAATCTGGCCTCAGTCACTTAATATAATTACCTAGCTGCGTGGCCTTGGGCAAAACACTTAACCTCACTGCCTTGCAAAAATCTAAAAAAAAAAAAAAATGCCTTGAGTTTAAGAAACTTTCACCAACACCCTGATACTAGTTAGAAGAACATGAAGTACAGGATATTAGTGTCATATAAAGTCTGAAAAACTCAAACTCCCAGTTGGTTAAACTTCCTTTGTATGCATATCCCCAAACAATACGCAATGAAGTGCTCAGACCGCTTGATCTTTATTTAGCATGCATCTGACCTTCCACATTATTAGAAACATGTAGGAATCCTGCAGGGTTCTTCTGATGTGACACGCTGTTATTCCTCCTTTCTACCCACTATCTGCCCTCATCCCCCACTCCAGGTCATCTCGGAACCCATCACAGATGACTGGAGGTCTGAACACCATGAGAATGACCTGATATCCTTCCCCATACCCAGGCCATCATAGAACTTAATTCATTATAGTAATGAGAAAACCTGCTCCTACCCTGAAGTAGGGTATCCTCCCCCCTCCTTTTTAACCAGTCTAGGCTCTGAGAGGTTGCTTACCTGACTTGGATGAGATGAATATCACCAACTCAGGGCTTGCCATCTTCCCTATTGCTGTCTACTCATGTCCTCCAAGCCTTACTATTTCTCCCTTCTTCTATATTCAATAGACCCCTATCATTAATAATCTATTGACATATTCTGACTTCAGGGTTTTTCCAGCCATCTTGAATTAGAACTTTTATTTGCTGTCTGTTTCCTTCACCCCCTTTAGAGTGGGGGAAGCAGACCTCTACAGAGACTGTTATAGCTTTTTCTGTTTGTAAAATAGTTTTTAGATAGCAGTGCTCGACTTAAGTGCTTAATGAATGCTTTTCTATCCATTCAACTTTCCATCCATCCATCCATCCATCCATCCATCCATCCATCCATCCATTGATCCATCCATTCAAAATACTAAACTGGAGTCCAAGATCCACTACTTACAAGCTGAGTGATTTTGGAAAATTCACTTAACTTCTATGAGCATATGAATTTCCTTATTTGTGGAGCACAGGTTCTAGAGTCAGAAAATCTGAATTTGGACCCTAACTTTGCTACTCATTTCTTGTGTGACCTTTGACAAGTCACTTTCAAGCTTTCTGGACCTCACCTTTCTCATCTATGAAATGAGGGGGTTAGATTAGCAGGCTTTTGTGTCACTTTTAGCTCCTATTCTATGTCCCTGTGACCCTACTTATACCACTAACCCTCATCAGTTTTGCTGTTAAGGCTAAATGACGGTGGAAGTGCAGTATTCTATATGATTATTACTGCTGTTATGTGTAATCTTCCTCCAGGAAGTTCCATGATTTATAGTCATATAACCTTAACATGAGAACAATCCATTACAGAAGATCTTTTATGGTTTTCAGCAGTTTGAGATTATGATGATGACAATGCTCCTCACTCTGATGGATTCCATTGCCCTAATTCCCCAGGGAATGTACAGAAGGTCATCCAGCTCTATTGAATCATTTGGAATCTCTATTGGCTATTCATTTTTTCAGACTTGCCTTATTTAATGACCCTGTTTTTTGAGGGGGGGGGGTTACAAGGCAATAGGATTAAGTGATTTGCCCAAGGTCATACAACTAAGTAATTATTAAGTGTCTGAGATAGGATTTGAACTTGGGTCCTCCTGACTCCAGGGCTGGTGCTCTATCCACTGTGCCACCTATGCCCCTGAATGATCTTTAGTGAATGAAAAATCTCTGATTTCTTAGCTAACATTGACCTCCCTTGAACAAGTAGACTGGTTTATGTAGTGGAAAGAGCACTGGACATTGATGATAGAAACCTGTGTTCAAATCCTTACTCTGATATTTTGATCTGAGTTGGCCTTTAGCAATTCAATTCACCTTTCTTGGCCTTAGTTTCCTTATATGTAAAATAAAAGGATGGACTAAATTACTGCTATATTTTCTTCCATCTTTTAATATGTGATCTTACAATCCTCTTATATGGTCTTTTTTCTCTCTTTGTCTTCTGCAGAGCTATTGCCCTAATTCTATAGTTATTCCATTATTCTTCCAGTTGAGTTCAAGGATCTACAAGTACCACCTCCCACTGTCTTTGGTTTGCCAAGTCTGATTCCCCCAAGCCTGACTTGAGACTTTATATGTGGACCAGCAATGATGGTGTTTGTTCTTTGTTCTTAAAGAAGACCATGACATCAGACATCAGGGAGGTGATGCCTGAGAAGCATATGAATTGAATTTGAATAAGAGGATACTGGGCTAAGTCACCAGCCTCACTTTCTCCTCCAGAACCATCTGAGTCCAGTGGCCAGATAAGAATCAGGACAACTGGCATTAGAAATGACTTGTCCAAGATCACACAACTAGCAAGTGTCAAGTGTCTGAGGTCACATTTGAACTCAGGTCCTCCTGACTCCAGTTCTATCTCCACTGTGCTACTTCCCTGGCCTGCGGGCTGGTAGAATTAACATAATGATAGCTTTCTGAGCCAACAGATCAAACCTGAGAGATGGATGTTGTATCTCCCTTAAGAAAGGTTAGAAGGTAAAGCACTGATGGCTTACTTTTTGCATATCTTGGATTCGAACTAACCCTTGTCTGAAGCTTATAGCTATTCCCAAGTAAAACAAATTTCAACTTCAGGATGGCAGTCATTCGAGCAAGTCTCATGCTCATTAGAGGCAGCCTAATAACTGAAGTCCTGATGGGTTCCCACCAATTTTGCTAGCTTCTTTATTCTAGATTGGGGGTTCTCTAGGGTGACCTGGTTGAACAGCCCTTGCTTCCCACTGCCAGCATGGAAGATGGTAGGGTTAGTAGTATGTTTGGTTTGCCTTCCTGAATGTTAACAGCTTTGCTGCAATGTGCCACTGAGTCTGAAAATTTAATCTCAAAGAATCTTGGCTTCCCCATGACCTGGAATAATTACATCCTTAGGACATCTAGCTCTTGTGCTGTGCCCCAAACAGTGAGATTAACTGCACAGTAAGAGTGCTCTCCAGGATGTGAGCAGCTGCCAACCGACCTCACCTGTGGTGGGCCTGTCCCAGTTAAAAGAGCTTTCCAGCTGCTCCAGGAGAGGGTAGGTTTTGCCAAGGAGCTCTCCCTAGTGTAGGGATGCATGACCAGCTCATTTGTTTATTTATTTTGGTTACTTTTTAAGGGATCAAATGCCAACATAGAAAATTATGAAACCACTTGACAAAAACAATTCTGTCAACTTGGGGAGAGAGATTTGCTGTTCTGTCAACTGAAGAAACTTGTTCCAGGAGGACCAAATTGGAAAAGAAATTTCTCCTCCTTCAAAATGTCAGAACCTGAAATATCACATGTTTTGGCCCAGCTGTTGCATAAGCATTAGTGTTTTTTAAGCCATCAGTAAGCAGAGAACAGAAATAATTTTTCACTTGAAAATGTCAAATTCAAGGTATAATGAAAATTTCACATCATGTTATTTTTAGCACATTCAAAAAATGGAATATATATTCTGAGGATCAACCTATGAAATACTTCTCTTCAGTATGTGATTTTGAATTTGGCAAGTATGTAGATATTTTCTTGTCCATATGTATACATACATATTTATCTCTTTGGATCTAGGACAGAAGGAAACATGTACTTAGGATATAACTCCTTTATTTTATTATCTTTTCATTAAAGTTTTAGTAATACAGTAGTACTTGCTGGATTTGAAGTTAGAGGACCTAAGAACAAATTATGACCTGCTATGTATGACCTTGGGCAAGGTTGCTTAACCTTTCTGAGCCTCAGTTTCTTTATCTGTAAGATGAGGAAGTTGATTAGATGGGCTCTAAAGTCCACTTCAGGTCCAATTCTGAGTCTATTTATGGTCATCATGATCATTATCGTGACAGATCAGTATCAAGAGTTTATAGAGCATAAGGCCTGGAATTAGGAGAACCTGAGTTGAAATACAACCTCAGACCGTACAGCTATGTGACCTGGATCAAGTCATTTAACTTCTGTCTGCCTAGTTTCTTCATCTGTAAAATGAGTATAATAATAGTACCTACCTTTCAGGGTTGTTGTGAGGATCAAATAAAAGAATAATTTCTGAGACAGGAAATTATCTATCTCTGTCTGTCTGTCTATCATCTGTCTATCTATCTATCTATCTATCTATCTATCTATCTATCTATCTATCTATCATCCCAGGCTGATTTTATTTTGACTATGCAAAAGGCCATTCTATGCTTCATTTCTTTCATACTTAGCCTTAATTACTGAATGGGCTTTGCCTAAGTCAAAATGAGACCTGGAAAAGACCTTAGTTAAAAAGGATCAAGGTTTCCCACTGTTTCTAGGATCATCTCCAGTTATCTTGATCGGTCACTGGACCTAGATAACTCCAGAGGAGAAAGTGAGGTTTGTGAATTTGTACAGAGCTCCCTGACTTGCATGTCATGGCATCACCTCCCTAAAGACACAACATTTGAGAACAAAGGAAAACAATAATCTCTGTCTCTCTGTCTTTCTGAGTATGTGTGTGTGTGTGTGTGTGTGTGTGTGTGTGTGTGTGTGTGTGTGTGTGTCTGACTTTCACTCTCATTTATAAGATATACTATGCCCCTTTTGATTGATTTAATTATTTTTCTCTTCTTTTAAATGTTTTTTATTTATTTAAAGCAATGGGATTAAGTGACTTGCCCAAGGTCACATAGCTAGGCAATTATTAAATGACTGAGGCCAGATTTGTACTTGGGTACTCTTGACTCCAGTGCCGGTGCTCTATCCACTGCACCACCTAGCTACCCCATATTTTTCTCATCTGATATGTTCTAGATTCTATTTTACTTTTGCTTTCTTGCATGTCAATTGAATTCACATAGAGTTCAGAGACCAATAATGAAGAAATTCATCTTTTTTGGATTGAGACATCTCACATATATCACATATAAGCACTTTTCTGGGCAAAGTTCATAACCTGTGATGATGTAAAAACTGCCCCAAAATAGAAATGCAATGTCTGGAGAGAGATAATTGATTCTTCCTCCCTTGAAGTCTACAAAAAGGCTATATAAACCAAAGTTGGTGATGTTATCAGGGAGATTTTTGTTAAGGTTCAGATTGAACTAGATGGCTTCTGAGATCTCGGAAGTTCCAGTTCTGAGAGTATGTGATTTTGTGACAGGCCTAGTTTTCTGCACTTCTTGGTTCTCCTTTAACCCCAGCAATTGAAGATAGTCTTAAATTTAATTTACAATAGCTAGTAGAAGAGTTAAAATATCTATCTATATCTATCTATCTATCTACCTACCTATCTATCCATCCATCTATCTATTATCTATCTAAAATTATTATTATTCTACCTTGCGGGGGTCCAGCCTCCACGGGGTCCTTGGAACCTGACAGAAGGGATAGTGTCAGTGAAATGAGTTGAGTCAACAAGTGGGTAAAGGCAGGAGCAGGTTGACTGACTGTTAGTTGCTTAGATTTATTTTTATAGTCTCAGAATCATATGAAACAAGCAAACTAAAATCATTTCCTTGGTTGCAAAAGTGTACAATTTTCATCATTAATCATATAGTTCATATGGTTACAAGTTTTATCATGTAGTGGTTACAACTGTGATTATCAATCATGTACTTAATTTTCTTGTCCCTGCTCAGACAGTGATGAACTCAACCTGCCTGTTGCCTAGTTTGTTGCTGCATAGTAAAATTATTAATTAAACAGAAGTTTCCTTATAATAATCTTTGATATTATTTGTTTAATAGAATGCTTTTATGTTTTTGTGCCGCATATGTAATGCTTTTCGATATACTCCCTTGACAACCTATAGTGATGGTAGTTATGTTTGTCCACCTGTCTGTTGACTCCTTCAATAACCAATTTTCCTTTCAGCCCTTGTTGTTAGACGCTACAGTTTCTATGACTTTTTATTCTTTCCCAATAAACTAAGGCTGCTAGAGTTCACATATTGGTTACCTGTACTAACTATTTTCTCACCATCTTTTTCATATATTCCTGTGTATGATAAGGGGGCAAAACTGTTAATTTCTCTGGAATTCTATCTGACCCATCTTGTATCTGGTTTCCCTGTATATATATATATATATATATATATATATATATATATATATATATATATACATATATACATATGTATATATACATATGTATATACATATATATACAGGGAATATATATATATATATATATATATATATATAGATATATAGATATATATATATAGATATATATATTCTGATGTCTCCCTGGAACAGTGCTGTATCTTCCAAAGATTTCATAATGTTGAAGCCTTTTGTATGTCTCAGGGAGAGGCAGTCCTGTTAAATTTGGATAGAGTTCACAATCTGTTTTATTCAAGGAATTTCTCTGAAATTTTTCCTTTATAGTCATTCCACTATTAGGATGAGTAAGTTTTGTGATCAACAATAGACCTATAAATATGGGTATACATGGAATCCCTATATATATTGAAGAAGGAAATGTTGTTCCATCAGGCAGTATGACTGCCCTGAGTCTTCTTGCCACGACTGTGTCAAACAGCTTAGAGACCCTAGCTCCCAACACTACCCCAGCACAATTGATCAGATGAATCAAAGACAGACAATTTTACTTTTATTCATATGATTGGATAGACTATAAGTAGCATAGAGATCAGGATCCATATCTGTTCAATGTGTCAGCAGAAGGCATTGCCATTCACAAGTTAATAAATATTCACAAACCAAGCAAAAATAGTTCATTTTACTTTAAGCCCTTTGGTTGAGATATGTTAAGAATCTTTTCCTGGGTCTCATTAGTCCATAAATGGAACTAATTTCTTGTGGGAAACAAACCTTTCTTTAGGGCAGTGGGGAATTCCTTGCTCCTCCCCACATTAAACAGTAAAGAGGTGAAAGGGGACAGCTGGCTTTGATTTGTTTGACTATAAAATCTGAACTCTTGTTCTAGCAACAAAGCTTCTGTGTAGATTGAAGAGGGTTCTAGGGTCTGAACAGGCACTTGAGTTGTTGTCTCCTTTGGTCCTGGCCATCTCCATTCTTGGAAGGCATTTCTTACTCACCTCTCCCTTTAAGATTCCTAAGTTTCCTTCAAAACTCAGCTTAAGATATGCCTTCTACATGAAACCTTTCTTGACTTCCCCCCCAACTCCTAATACCTACCTTCCCCAGATCACATTGTATTTATCTTGTATATTTATTGTCATTTCAGTTGTGTCTGACTCTTCATGACCCCATTTGGGGTTTTCTTGGCAATGATACTGGAGTAATTTGCCATTTTCTCTTCTGGCTCATTTTACAGATCAGGAAATTGAGGCAAACAGGGTTAAGTGACTTGTCTAGAGTTAGCCAGCTAATAAGTGTCTGAATCCAGATTTGATCTCATTAAGATGAATCTTTCTGAATCTAAGCCCAGTGCTCTAACCATTGTGAAACCTAGCTACCTCTATTTTGTTTATAACTTATATGCACATATTGTAAATTTTCTCGAGGGTGAGGGTAAGACTTGACTTTCCCTATGAGGCTAACATAAGACCTAGCACACAGAAGGTCTCTAATAAATGCTTCATGGTTGGTCGACTGCCCCAATAGAAAGATGTTCCATCATCTCTCAGGGATTTGATTTGATTTGATCTTTTTTAAGATGCTAGGGGAAGAAGTCAAAATGAGTTATCTTAGGTGCAGCTAAAACTATGAGGGCAGCTAGGTGGCACAGTAGATAGAGCATTGACCCTGGAGTCAGAAGGACCTGAGTTCAAATATGACCTCAGATACTTAATAATTACCTAGCTGTGTGACCTTGGGCAAGACACCTAACCCCAATTGCAAGAAAAAAAAATGAGCTATCTTGGGAGCTTAATTTATCATTCTAGAAATTAAAATAATAATTCCTATCTATTTTCTTTTCTAGTCTATTGACTTAAGGAAGAGTGAATGCTATCAGTTAGGTTGGTGGTGGATAGGTTCAGCCTCACAGAAGAAGAGACTTTGCTTGATGCATATATTTGTGCATGTGTGCATAGTTTTGCTCGTGTGTGTGTGTGTGTGTGTGTGTGTGCTTGTGTGATATGTGGGCAAAGTCAGGGCTGGGGAAATGGGGAAAATTATCATCTAGGGAAAGTGGGCTGCTCTTTTTGCTTCAACAACCCAGGAGGTGTGTGCAAACTTTCCTAGGGAGTTAGTGTTGCTTATAGCCTTGTTACTGAACTGCATAAATCTTCTGCTGCTCTGTTAATCAGTCCACAAGTATTTATTGAACATTTGTTCTGTGCCAGATACTATCCTAGGCAAGGGAATGCAAGTACAAAGAATGAAACAATCTCTGCCCTCAATGAGCTTGCATTCCAATGGGGAAGACAACATATACTATTCCAAGTATGTATATATATAATATATATATATATATATATGGCATTAATAAAGTCAAAGAATACAAAAATTAGTTAAATAAAAGGTTGTTAGAGAGGGAGGCATGGCATCAATAAAGTCAAAGAATACAAAAATTAGTTAAATAAAAGGTTGTTAGAGAGGGAGGCATGGCATCAATAAAGTCAAAAAATACAAAAATTAGTTAAACAAAAGGTTGTTAGAAAGGGAGGCATGGTATTAATAAAGTCAAAGAATACAAATTAGTTAAATTAAAGGTTGTTAGGGAGGGAAGGCACTAGTAGCTGATGGGATCAGGAAAACCATGTGTAAAATGGTGCTTGAGTTGTTTTATATTAACTATTCAAGCCTGGCATGGAACTTAAGCTTGATTCTGAGGCAAAATCTTCATGGAGGTTTATCTCCAGCTGGGGACATCTCTAGAGTGCAAGGAGGACTCAGGTGCTGTTAACTCAGTTTTCAATAATTTACATTGGAAAATTATGATGATGTTGATCCTTCATTCTTGAAGAAGACTGTGATGTCAGGGAGGTGATGCATGACAAGCACATGAATTGGATTGGGTGGGGGTGGTTGTTCTAAGTCATTAAGCTCACTTTCTCCTCCAGAGCCATCTGGGTCCAGTGACTAGATATGGATCAAGAAGACTGCAGATGACCCTGGATACAAGGTAAGGTGACTTGCCCAAGGTTACACACCTGGTGAGTGTCAGTGTCTGAGGTCAAATTTGAACTCAGATCCTCATGAGTCAGGAGTTGTATAAATATCATGATTTCAGAATAAAAGATATCTTTTAATTTCACAATACTCTCCTTCTTCCTATCCCCTAATCTATTTGCTGTGCTGAGGGATTGCCACATTTTATCTTAGAACAGTAAATATCAAAAAATCCAAGTGAACTCGTGGACATCGGTGGGTATCTCACAAATACTTATGGATTGATTGGCCTAAATGTACAAGGCTTCATTTATTTCTAGGAAGACTACAAAAGAATCAATCATGTGAAATATAGCAAGTAATAATTAGTTAAAATGTATACAATGATGATAATCTCTTACTTTTGTGATACTTTTTACTCTTTAATGTAATTACATCTAGTCAGATTGGAGTACTGTATTTTTTCTTGTTGCAAGATTTTAAGAATAAACTAGAGAGTGGGGGGCCTGGAGTCAAGAGGACCTGAGTTCAAATCCAGTCTCAGACACTTGACACTTACTAGTTGTGAGACCTTGGACAAGTCACTTAACCCTGATTGCCTTGCATCCAGGGTCATATCTAGTCATCCTAATTCACATTTGGTTACTGGACCCAGATGGCTCCAGAGGAGAAAATGAGGCTGGTGACTTAGCACAACACCTCCTCACTCAAATACAATTTATGTGCTTGTTATGGTATCACCTCCCTGATGACATGGTCCTCTTCAAGAACAAAGGACAAACATCACCTATCATCATCTATAAGTATTGGAATTGAAGCTGTTTAGACTAAAGAAGGAAGACTAAGATGGAATATGATAACTATACTCAAGTATTTAAAAAGTTCTTATGTAGAATAGGAAATATTAGATTTGTTCTGCTTGGAACCAAAGGACAAAACTAGCAACAATGGGTGAAAATTAGGGGGTGGGGAGCTTTTGAATGAGCTTTCCTATAAGGAAAATTAAAACTATCCCAAGTAGACTGTCTGGGTTGTCTCAGGTAGTAAGCAGAACCTACCCCAATGAGCTATTTAGACAGAGAATGGTGATTCCTCCATCAAGAAAGTTGTAGATAGGCCTTTTTTCAGTACAGATTAGTCCAGATGGCATCTGGGTTCCCTTTCAACACACAGAGCCTGGGATTCTATGGCAGAGACCAATCAGGAGATGATTGCTATAGGACAAACTAGAAGAAGGATCCATAACAGAGTCTTGGAGGACTTAAATAAGGACCTGAAAAGATATATTCAGACATATAGAAGCAAACCAGAAGAGGAATGATATGAAAATTAAAGGAGGTGATATATCCTAAAGGATATGTCAAAAATTGCAGAGAAGGAAGATGAGAACTGAGAAACAAGTCAATGAATTTAGCAGTTTCAAGAGATCCTAGCTGTTGTGTTATAAGCCAATGTAAGGGTTTTGATGAAAATGTGGAGTCAGTGAGTGCAGATATTTTAGAAAATTGGTAGTGAAAGGTAAGAGATGAAAGAGAGAATGGAATGAACATGATCAACTGATAGTTAAGTACAGGGAGAAAGGAGACAGACAGAGATAGAGACAGAGAGAGAGGAGAGAGATAAAAACAGAGACAGAGTAAGAAGTTCTCCCAGGGCAGATATGAGGGGATATAATCAAGACATCAAAATAATGGATCCATTTTTAGAGAAAGAATCAAATGTAGGAAAAACAGGGGACAATAAGGAGAAAATTTGAGGTGCAGAATAGAGGAATTGAGGGAACTCATGACAAATCAATTTTTTTAAGTATAAGAACTCTTTGAGTCCCAGAGAAATGACCATTGCCAAGGGTAGAATTCTTTATACACAGGGTAGCATTGGGTATAGAGATCACCTCTGAAATTTACTTGTATTGTGACCATGGGCAAGTCACTTAACCTCTCTCGAGCTACAGTTTCTTCATCTGTAAAATGGTCAAAATCCTTGTATCTATACTTCATAGGGTTGCTGTGAGAATTGAATAAAGATGACAATGTAAATAAAGTCTTTTTGCAAAATTCAGAGCTGTAGATAAATGTCAAGTTATTGCTCCTAATAATAGTAATAATAAATTCTATAAAGCATACCATACAGCAAGGCTGAGACAAGATGTAAGTTATGATCTAGACATTGATGATCTAAAATGTTATGGTCTAGTCAGTGGCTTCAATGATATCAAGCCAGTCCTGAAGAGTTTAGGCTATGAATTCGCTCACAATTACTTGGGAATTTGCTTCCCCATGTCATTAAAAAAACAAAAACCAAAACCATTCATTTAGCCAATAGGATCACAGCACACAAGGACCCAAATTACCTGTAAGTGGAAATGACTTCTGATGTCACAATGGGGCCTGGCAATATTACTTTAGTCAAGGTTATCTAGAAACCAAACCAGAAATTCATAGGATCTTCAAAGAAGGATGTGGAAGAAAGAAAGAAAGAGAAGCCACAATCAGCCTAAGATCAAATCAGCTGAAGATGTTTCTGGTACAGGACAATATGTAGAGCTGAATTCAGCTCAGGATCTTTCAGGATCCAAATCCATTCAAGCCACAGAATTGCGGAGTAACTTGGTATTTGAAGAAATTAGTCGTCGGGTCAAAGAAGTGGGCAGCCAACTGGTCAAGAAGGTCAATGCTATATTTCAGTTGGACATTACTAAAGATGGAAAGATCATTGTCCAGTGGACAGTCGACTTGAAGAATGGATCTGGAGAAGTGTATTCAGGATCAGCAAGGAACCCACCTGACACTGTCTTTACTATTCCAGACCATATTTTTATGGAGCTGGTTCTGGGCAAAACCAATCCTCAGAGGGCTTTCTTTGCTGGCAAGCTGAAAGTAAGTGGCAAAGTGATGCTGGGACAGAAGCTGGAAAAGATATTCAAAGACTGTACCAAATTCTAAAAAGGAAAAAAGACCAACAGAGTGATCAAAACCACCTCATATTTCCCAGCCGCACAGAAAAAGTGCTCGAACTGAAGATTAAAAAAAAAAAATCCAATATTTTTACTCAAATTCTTCCTATTCGAGTTTTGATCTGCTGATATGTAATTTGCCACGGGTGTGTTCCTAGTACAGTAAACTGTCTTTGGAGTGAATAGCCTTAAATTTTGGTCTCTTTTTCTATTTTGCTGTCACAGCTAAATTACATTCAGTGGCATAAAATTTGACAATATGAAAACATACATTATTGTGTATGGAAATGTCTAATAATGATACAAATTGATATTCTAATTATTTGGTTTCTGAAAATTTGTACTTAATTTTTTTAAGCAAAGTCTAATCTTTTATGGCAAAGAAGACTTTGAAAAACTGGTGAAAACCTGTATTTGACTCAGTAATTTTTGATCTTATCAGAGACAGTTTAAGGCTAAAGAGGATTCCCCCAAATTCATATTAGCATATGAGAAAGGGGAAATGATGACTTTCATATTTGACAAATTCTATTCTAGTTAATGCAGATTCCAAAAGAGATAAGTTTACAACCACAATGAAATTTAGGCATAGAAAATCATTTAATCATTTTGGTTTAGAAGGATTATTGAAAGGTCAAGAAAGTCTTTGCCTTTAATAATGACATCACCTAAACCATTCTTAACAGGTGAGAAAGTTATATTTCATTTTTTGAAAATTTCCAAAAAGTTCCATAAGTTGTGCTTTGACCCTTTCAGAAATTATTTTTACATCTGATCCCTGGGCACCTCATACCTTAGTTCTTGCTTGTGAAGTTTGGGAATAATTTGCCATCTTTTGTGGAATCATTTTAGGTTTCCATAGATGTGTGAGTGGTGCTGGTAACCCTTTTATAGAAACTCAGAAATGATTTGTAGAGAACACACACACACATACATATATCTATCTATATATCTATATAGCTATACACATATGTGTTCTGTACCATGTACATGATTATATATACATCATGGGTATATTTCAGGTTTCACTAACATACAAACCATATAGGGATTACTCAGTCTTCTCTTACCCAATCAGAATAAACCCAGTGCCCTATAACCTTAAAAATCTCTTGACTCTTGTTTTCCAGTTCCTTTTTGAGGGGGTGACTGTTCTCTGAACTTTCCCTTGAGTTCTCAGTCCGCATAAGTTCACATTTCCTTAGAAAAAGGTACCATATTTAAATCCAAACTGGTCAGGGCTATCAAAATGCCATTTTCTCTTCCATGAAATGAAGCAATCATATTTGGAGAGTACTCAGGAAAGATGAAAATAACTGAACAGAACTGAGAAAATGTTAGAGCCAATCCAGGATGACAGATAAGAGGATGCAGACATACTTCAGAGATATTGTGGATTCAGGTCCAGACCACCCCAATAAAATAAATGTAACATAAAGTAAGTCACATGAATTTTTTGGTTTCCCAGTGTATATAAAAATTCTAAGTTCATACCATACTATAATCTACCAAAGTAGACAATAGTATCTCCTAAAAATGTGTATACCTTACTTAAAATGTGTATACCTTAATTAAAATATACTTAAAATATATACTATATATATATATATATATAGTATATACTATATAAAATATATACTATAAAATGGTAGCCACCATCTGAGTCAAGGAGTTATAATTTTGTTGGTAGAGAGTATTACCTCAATTTTGATAAAACTACTGATTGATAGGTTGGTGCTTCCAAAAGGTTGGTATGGCTAAGACAATTTTCCTCTTTGTTTTTTGGAAGGCAGTGGTGTTAAGTGATGTGTCCAAGGTCACACAGCTAAGTATTAGGTGTCTGAGGCTGGATTTGAACTCAGGTCCAGATTTGAAGTCCAGGGTTGGTATTCTATCTACTGTGTCACCTAGCTGCCCCAAGACAAGTTCTTAAAATATGACAATGAAATTTGCTGCATTTTTTTTGGTCACTTGAACACTGAGACCCCATTATAGCCTACTTTCAAAGTTATGTCTCTGAGGGAGAGGAATGGGGAAATGAACCTTGGAGTGGTCACCAACACACACATTTATCGATTAAATGACTAAGGAGTGTGTGGTTTGTGTTGTCCTCAAACAATAACATCAAAGATCCCTGATCACAGATTATCATAGTAGATATAGCTAATGAACAAGTTTGAAACATTGCAAGAATTACCAAATGATGAGAGCACATGCTGACGGAAAGATATATAGACAACACAGGGTTGTTTCAACCCTTCAATTTGTTTAAAAAAATGCAATATCAGTGAAATGCAATAAAATGGTATGTTTGTATATAAATACAAACTGTGAACTAGTGTCTTAAGACTCCACAACATATCTTCATAAAAACACAACATGAAAGATCAATCAGCCCTAGTGCTAAACTATGTGAAGGCACACGGGCTTCTGAGATGTTCTAGAATTTCCTAAGGGCCTGGGTGAGGGACTGGAGATTAGAGCACCAATTGAGAGTATCTCAAGGTCACCTATTTACCCTAAGACCTATTAAAAGAGACAAAAAATTTGATTGTTGCTGAGGAGGATGAAACTGAATAATCTCAGGGAATTTTATATGCTGCTATGTTGGAAAACAAAGTTACCTCATAACCAGGATAGGGCTGCCCCCAAGGACAATGAATTATCTGCCTGCTGTACTCCTCAATAAGACCAAAGAGAGTTGTCTTCTCCACTGATCTGAGACTTTCTTTATAGTCCTATATTAAAATTTCCCTTACATTTACAGGGTTATATGCCCAGTGAAAAAACTGTCAAATCCTCTGCCCTCCAGTGCAATGTAGGAGAGTGCATTTCAGTGGAGGTGGAGTACTTGAACCTCAGAGTGAATCCAAAAATCTAAATCACTTCTCTGAGCTTCAGTTTCTTCTTCTGTAATATGAGAAGGCTGGATTAAATGACCCTAATTAGGGTCCCTTCCAGCTCTAGATCTATAATCCTAGAATGCCAAAAACAAATCTTCGTTGGAAGGGGAGGAGCTCTCTTCTTGAATTATATCCTTGGCAATGAACAGGGATTCTGGGTAGTAGCCATGAAGAAGCCTCTTAATGCACACTCAGTAGGATGTTTTCCTAGACTTCAGGAAATAGTGGATGGGTTTACAGTAAGAGGCTTTGTAAAAGCAGTCACAATTTTTTTTTTAGTTTTTGCAAGGCAATGGGGTTAAGTGGCTTGCCCAAGGCCACACAGCTAGGTAATGATTAAGTGTCTGAGACCGGCTTTGAACCCAGGTACTCCTGACTCCAGGGCCGGTGCTCTATCCGCTGTGCCACACATTTCTTTTCACCCTGAATTTAGGAGTCAATGCTGCAGAGGTTCCAGTACCTGATAAAGACCCTCAAATTTGTCAAAGGTAATTTGGTATAATAGTTTTGTAAGCAGTTTTCAGATCAGATTTTGGGACTTTGAGGCCATCTAGTCAACTCTCATTTCATAGATGAAGAAACTGAAGACCATAGAGTTGAACTGAATTGCCCAAATGTCACACAAGTATTTTAAAATTTTTTTTCTTTTTGAATATCTTAATTTTGAATTATATGCAAGATAGTTTTTAACATTCATCTTTTTGTAAGTTTTTGAGTTCCACATTTTTCTACCTCCCTCCTTTGTCTCCCCTTCTCCATGATAGTGAGTATTCTGATATAGATTATACATTTACAAATATGTTTTAACAAATTTCCATATTAGTCATATTATGAAAGGAGAATCAGAAGTAAAAGGGGGGGAAACATAAGAAAAAGGGAAAAAATCCATAAAACTAACTTTTAAAAAGTGAAAATAATATGCTTCAGGTTGTATTCAGACTTCATTGTTTTTTACTATGGGTATGGATGGCATTTGTCATCACAAATCTTTTGGTTTTGTCCTTGATCACTGAACTGCTGAGAAGAGTTAAGTCCAGAATAGGTAGTTTAAAAGATAAAGCTGTCTCTACTCAAAGACACAGCCTCCCACATTGCATTGAGGGGGGCAGAAGAGCAGGTCCCTGTAAATGTGAGAGGGACCTGAATAAAACAGCACAGTGCAAGTTGCAGAACAATGGTGGAGTCAACAAGTTTAGCAAGTCCCCCCAAACTAAGAGGTGAATGACTCATTGTTCTTGGAGGACATCTCTACCCTCATTATAAAGTAACTTGGGTTTCCTGGATGAGAGCCCATAAACCATGTTCATACAATAAATAGGCATTTATTAAACACTTATTGCATAACAGGTGCTGTATACAAAGATAAAAATGAAGACAATCCTTTCTCTTCAAGGAGTTCACAATCAAGAGACAAGATGTAAATAAATATTCAAAATATATATATATATATATGTATATATATATGAAATAAATTAGGAGGGATAGTAGGTAGAGAGCTGGCTTCAGACTCAGGAAGTCATGGGTTTAAGTCTTGACTGAAACATATTAGCCCTGTGGCTAGACAAGTCCTTAACTCTGAATTCCTCTAAACAACTCTTTTAAGGATATGAGTTTTTTTCCTTTTCTTTTTTGAAATCAGTGGGGTTAAGTGACTTGCCCAGGGACACATAACTACTAACCAGATATCTGAGGGCAGATTTGAACTCAGGTCCTCCTGACTCCAGGACCTGTTCTCCGACTGCTATGCCACCTACTTACCCAGAAATATTTTGGGAAAAGTTGGCACTTGTATGGGTAAAGGAGTATTATCACTAGGAAGCTCTCTATACTAGTGAAATCATAGGTCCAATCCCCTATTTCTATTCCTAAAAACAGGATAATTTGGGGAGTGGGCACTATGATCTGGGAGAACCAAAAAAGGCTTTATGTAAAGATGGCAAAGGTGGTACTTAACTCTTGGATCTGGAGAGGCTGAATGAGGAGGGATGATGTTTCAGGTTTGGGGAACAGTGAAAAGACGGGGATTAAATGGCAGAGATAAAATGTAAGAAACAGCAATTTTTTTGTTGGACCCTAAGTGCTTTATAGGGGGTTTTGTACAATTGTTATTCAGTTTTTCTGACCCTTCATGACCCCATTTTGCGTTTCCTTAGCATGATTTGTCATTTTCTCCTGCAGCTCATTTTACAGATGAGGAAACTAAGGCAAACAGGGCAAAGTGACTTGCCCAGGGGTGCACATCTATGGAGTGTCTGAGGCCAAATTTGAACTAAGGAAGATGAATCTCCCCGATTCCAGGCAGGGTACCATAGCGCGACCTAGCGGCCTGCTGTAGAAGAGTAAGGTTGGAAAGAACGGAATGACACAGTCATCATTATGACAACTCTGTGGATTGGATAGGAGGGAAGGCACTTGAAGAAAGAAAATTCAGGTTATTATAATAGCTCATCCAAAAATTATGGGATTCTTTCCCATGGTGGTGACCATGTCAGTATAGGAAAAGGGGTTGGATATGAGAAAGCAACTTTTAAAGTTTAATCTACACTATCAATATTTTCTTAAGTCTAGAAAATCCACAAAACAATAAAACAAACCCTGATTTGAACCATTTTCCAATTTCTGAATTGTAAAGGCTCACAATGAAATTTAAATAGTTGAGTCTCTGAGCTGGTTGGATCAGATTGTCACACATTCTTGAATGCCTATATATCTCCGGAACCCTGAAATCTCTATTGCTCTCTTTTGCCTCTCTATAGTCTTCCTGTCAGCTTCCCATTCCCAACTAAAAGATAAACTGTGGAATGTCTTAGTCTTACACTAACCAAAATGCAAACATCTCCAAGGATACCTGATGCCACTGCAATATTAATAAAAACTGCCAGTGACTTGGAGATCACCAAGAGATTCTCTTTTTTCCTGAAAAGACAGCTAAAGCATCTCTGCACAGTCTTTCCCAATTCCCTCCTACATCCAAAGTCATCTCCAGTCATCCTGAGCCATATCTAGTCTGGATGACTCTGGAAAAGAAAGTGAGTTGGTGACTTTGCACAGCTCTTCCTCATTTCAATCCAACTTCCTTGCACATTGTGATATCACATCCCTGATGTCATAGCCCTCTTCAAGAATGAATGACAAACAGCCACCAACTGCTAGAGCCATTTGCTCCCAAACTTAAGGAGTGCATGTGTGGAGGGAGGGTGAGGAGCAGAGGGTGGTGGGTGGAGGTGTGGGGAAGGCACATCTTGTCTCCCTCATCAAAATGTAAAAAGTCCTTGAGAATGGGGATTATTTCATTCTTTGTATTTGTACCATCTTGATCTAGAACAGTACCTGGCTCATAATAAGTACTTGTTGATTGATTGAATTCGAATTTTAAATATAGGATCAGTCTTAAAAAAGGTTCTTTTTCCTGTCTCTGGTTCTGTGAAAGTTGTGAGTGCTGCTATGGCTAGGAGAAGGCAAAGTTGGTTGGTAAGATGAACAATCTTGACTTATTTTTGGCAGCAGCCTGGATTTTCCCACATACAGCATGCACTTCAGGGAGGTTTTATGGAGACCAACAGGGAGGGAAGCAGAGCTTTAATAGCTTATCTGAAAGAAAATACCCTTTTTGATATTCTTCCTTGATCTTTAAAAGATGCCTTGGCTTAACCCTTTTCCCATCCCTCCACAGGCTTCACAAGTTTCTTAGCAGCAAAAGGATTTATATTGGTTTGACTGGTGCAGAGAAAAAGATCTGTCAAATCTATTTCTAATGACAAATTTATTTTTAAGTCACTGCCTTATTTACAGGACTGCAACAGTTCTTTCCCAGGGACCTTTTCTGCTTTAACACTATTTTATGTGAGTGTTAATGGGACCCACATGTGTCACTTTTCCCTCAATTGTGGCAAATAGGGAGATGCAAGAGCTTGACCAGTTTCACATTCTGTCAGGCAGTGATAAGGTTAATTCCCATTGGATCAATTCACAGGCATCCCTTAAATTTTGATAGTTATTCTTTCCCTCAAGGGCTTTCTCCTCTGCTCAGTTTTGAGTAAAGTTTTACAAACTTAACTAATGCCTTACAAGTGTAGGACTTTAAAGACTTCAAAGATTTAAAAAATCTTTTGCAAATCATTCTCTCCCAACTCCCTCCCCCCATTTTGTTTCTGTCCTCATGGAGTGTACATTCTACTGATGTTATAATATGTTCCCAGATAAGTAAGGACTAGTGGACATGATGAAATTGGAAAGATTTATAAAGAGAAATGGAAGGAAAAGAGGTGATGACTAGAGAAAGTAATTTCAGAGTTCACTATTATAGAGACAGCACAGTTAAGAATGATGGCAAGGTCTAAGCTATCTTGGTGGATGGCTGAGGTGGACTGAAGTTGGAAGGCAGGAGAGATGAAGATGAAGTTAATGAGTTGGGAGGCTGGCATGTTTAAGAGAATTGCTGAACTCTCTTATGAGTATTAGGATTGGGGTGGAGATGGGTTCTGGAGACGGGACCTGGGTTCTCTTTGTTCTTGTCAGGTGGACATTTTCTCATCCTAGCAGGGAGCTGCTAGCCCTCACATTATCATTTTGTGGAGAATGACAAGTTATTTTCATCTTCTGTGGGAATTCTAACTATACCTCTCATTGAAAAACCTTTAAATTTATCGTATAATCTCTGTTGGCTTAGCAGTTTACCCTTCCCTTTCTTTTTTGGGATCTTATTCTTCCACATTCTAACCCCAAATTCGTTTAGAATACCTTCTGCCTCTATTTTCTTCCTGAAACATTTCTTCCAAAAACATGTGTAGAGTAGCCTTCCATTTCCATTTATTCATGTAGCAGGGAAATAAAATTGCACTTTGTACAGTGTTAGTTATTAATGTTGTTATTTTATCATTATGTAGTTATTGACTCTGGAAGAAACACAAACATAGCATAAATTCTACAGATTGCTAGAACATTCTCTATGCTTTCTACATCTATTGAAAGGGAACTTCAGTTTTTGGTCTTTGCTAATCATTCCCATCTTTATTTATTATGTCTGTTTGGTGGTGGTGAGTGCTGGAGGGGCTTGGGAGAGTGCCAGGAAGCTCCAGAGAGGCTTTTTATAGTTCATTTCCCTACATTTTCTTTAGTTTAATTTTTAAATGTCTTATGATGAATGAGTGAATTGTTCTTTGCAATTAGGATTTTTTGCCCAAAGGCAAAGAATAGTTGTGATCAGCTGTTGTCTTTAAGGTCATTTGAAGAAATCCAGACTTCAGGCCATTTCTTTCCTCATCCTTTCTCTTATTTCTTAGTAGGTTAGAAGCCATTCTTAGAGATTTATCTCCTACTTTGACTAGATGCAATCCTGTGAGATGTCACAAACAAATAAGCATTTTAAATAATTTGGTAGAAGATGGTAAAAAGAATTATATTGAACTTCTAAGTGTGTTCTCTAGTGTTCATGTCACCAAAGTCTTTACCTTGGTGCTGACAAAATTGTTCAACAATCAGAAATCAATATTTTATTAAAGATTAATTAAAGGAAATGCCATTAAAGAAAATGCATGCTATCTGCTTTGTTGTACTCTTAAGAATTATGAGGTCTTTGCATTTGACTTGCAGTTAAAGCCATATATTTATATCTCCATATCTATCTATATGTTTACTTATCTGGGAACTTATCACAACCCCTAGTAGAATACAACATCCATATGGGCAGGAAATATCACTCTTTTGTATGCATATCCTTAGCACATATTGCTTGACACATCATAGGGATTTAATAAGTGCTTGCTAATTGATCTATGAATAGATATCTAGTCTCCCCCAATTAGTACCCCCTAAGATTTGGAGTAACCTTGCTTTTTAAAAATTGTATCATCTGTGCTTAGCACATAGTGAGCGTATTTATCTATCCATCCATCCATCCATCCATCCATCCATCCATCCATCCATCCATTCATTCATTCACAGATTGGGTTGTACAGGAACATCCCCAGGGAGTAAAGAATTGATCTGTCAATCAGCAAGCATTTATTAAATGCTTTCTATGTGCTCTATGTAGGTGCTAGGAATATGTGTAAAAAAATAGAATCTTCTGTTCCACCTTGGATTGCGATATGTTCCCAGAGAAGTAAACAGCAATAAGTTGTATACAAAATGTAAAATAAATACACTATGCACACATAGAGAGCAGGGGAAATTGATGATTGGGGCAATTAAGAAAGGTTTTTTATTTGTGGTGGCCTTTGAGGTGTCCTGAAGGACACTAGGGTTTCCTAGAGCCCAAGTAAGGAGGGAGAACATTTCAACCATGGCAGACAAGTATGAAGGTGTGGAGGTAGGAAAAAAGCAATTTCATATGTAGGGACTATAAACTAAGCCAGTTTGGCTAGAATGTAGAGTTTGGGGATAGAGGGAGATGGAGTAATATACCTTGGAAAGACAGACTGGAGCCAGATTGTGAAGGGCTTTAAATGCTAAGCATGGTAGTTAATATTTTATACTAAAAGCATTGGGGAGCTACTAGAGCTTCTTGAGCAAGAGAGTGACATGGACAGATAGTAATCTTTCAGGCTCTTAGCTTCCTCAGCTATAAAATTGAGAAAGCAGGGATAATAACTTCCAAAGTCTCATCCAGTTGAAAATCAATGATCCTATGTTTTTGAGTTTATTGTATACATAGAAGCTTCAAGTCTTTTGTTGGTGGATGTCATTTATATATATATTTTTAAGTAGGGTTAGTAGATCCATTTCCTCCTCCCTTTCTATCTCCTGCCTCTCTGAATTTCTACTTACTGTCTACAATGAATTGTCCTTATTTACATCAGGTTCAGAAGATAAATCACTTTTCTAAGAGAAGGTCTTAGAAGTCCAAACAACTCATTTCTTTTGTGTAGTTTATCACAATGGAAGTATTTCTGAGTAGTGATCTTTGTAAACTAATGATATTTTCCCATTGATAGGATAATTTTAGAGATTATGTATCTGTGGGAGTAGATTGAGTTTATCAATCAATTATCTGTAGTCAAATGAGGCAAATGAGTCAAAGATTTTATATTAGGCTCAAAAAAGTCCTTGGTTACTTTGGAAGTACAGGAAGGCTATTAGATGAAGTCAAATGATACCATATAGGAAATATGTTGGTTTTGCCCTACAGGTATTGTAGAAAATGTAAGAACTGTTCAAAAGCCAGAGATTCAAGTGTCTGGAAGCTTAGTGATAGAAGCATCCATTCAAACCCTTGAGAAGAAATCACTTGGGGGAATGAAAAAGGGCAATTTCAAGTCTCTACAAAGAGTCTATCAGAAAGGCTACACCAAATGAGATAATATATATACAGAGTGCTTAGCAAAACCTTAAAGTGATATAGAAACATGTTACTTATTATTACTGCTGTTATTATTATTATTTGTAATTAATGGAATATTTTGAGGACTCCAGCAAAAGAACTTTAGGAACTTTTCAGCTCCTAAACTTGTCTCTTTGCCAAATGTACACACCCTAAGCTTGAGGCCACATTTCTCTAGGATTTATAGGTTCTCAAGGAGAGGGTATCTCTGATTTGGGAAGGCCTTTTATATCAACTATACTACTGTAGTGAGAAGGATTTTGGCAAGAATCTTACCAGCAAGACTAAAAGAGAAATAAATACTCCTCTGATTGTAACGGCAATCTCTTCCCTTTATCTTTATAGAGATGGACAATGGAAGCATCCTTGAATTCTTGGGGGATAACCTCTTCATGCCATATAACTTGGAAAATTTCAGTCAGTTTTTGGATGAGCAATGGACCCCCCACCTTGTAGGTCTCAGGGGCTTTGCCACTTGAAAGGAGTCTAATGGCATTCAAAACCTCTTCAGCTGGAACTTCAGTTAAAGACTAATTGACTCCAATTTGAGGTAAACAGTCAATGACTTCTGCATTGATTGCTGATGGTCTGTTAAGAACACTATGGAAGTGTTCAACCCATCTCTCTAGGATCATGTCCCTATCGTTAATCAATGTGGATCCCATCACTGAGTAGTTGAGATATACCATATATCTTTGATCCATAAATAGCATTAAGGACGTCATAAAAGTATTTTGGTTTGTTACAGTCTGCATAAAATTGTATTTCATCAGCCTTCTTACTGCATCTCTCTAAGATTTGCTTGGACTTTATTTCTGATGGAATTAAATGCTGCCTTCTTAGAAATAGATGAACTATCCTGCTGATAAACCCTGTGGAGTTCTCATTTTTTCATTTAGCAGCTTCTGTATTCTGGTAAGATTCTTGCCAGAGTCCTTCTCAATGGGCTGATCCTTCACCTGGAAGATGATCATCTCCCTGAGGGTCAGTGTGGCTTCAGAAAGGGTTGAGGAAGAGTCAATATGGTGTTTGCTGCCTGACAACGCCAGGAAAATGCCAGGAACAAAATGTAGGTCTGTATATAACATTTGTAGATCTGACCAAGGCCTTTGATACCATTAGTTGTGAGGATTTATATGTCAAAATTTGGTTTTGTCAAATTATAGGCCAAAAATTCGGAGAAGTTCATTAGTATTGTACACCAATTCCATGATGGCATGCATGCCCAGGTTCTGGATTGTGGATGATGCTCTTGATATTTCCCAGTTACCAATGGAGTAAAACATGGATGTGTTCTTGCTGCCCTACTTTTTAGCACGATGTTTTCAGCCATATTATCAAACACCTTCACTGAGGATGAACATGGCCTCAAGGTCAGCTACTGCACTGATGGCAAATGCTTCAACTCGAAAAGGCTACAAGCCAAGACCAAAGTGGAGGGAGTGTTGGTGTATCATCTGTTGTTTGTCCTTAGTGCAGCCTCTGAAACTGAGATGCAACAAAGTTTGGATTGATCTTTTGCTGCTTGTGCTAATTTTGGTCTAACAATTAACATCAATAAAACACAGGTGCTCCATTAGCCAGCATCACACCATACATATGTGGAACTATTGATTACAGCAAATGGAGAAGTTTTGAGTACTATGGACAAGTTCACTTACCTCAGTGGTGTCCTTTCCAAGGAGGTACATATTGACAATGAGGTTGACACATGCATTGCCAGAGCTAGCTCAGTGTTTGGGGGTCTCTGAAAAAACAGTATGGGAGAGAAGAGGAATAAGAGGTATAAGACCGTCAGTCCTTTCTGAATTCTAAACTTTTAAATCATTGTGCAAACAAACAACCTAGTCAGTTGGGTAGATGTTTTTTACAGGACACTTCAGTGACTTCTTTTGTAAAGTGAAAAATCACTCTTTTTGGTTGCAAATTGTTACTCTCATGTTTATCTTTGAATATTCTGGCAGTAGTTGTTATGGCATAAAAGCAATATACCAGAAGTATGAAGACTTGGATTATAGTTCTTGACACTATTGATACAATTGTGGCTATCTTTTGCTTTTCTGACCTTAGGTATCTCCTCTATGAAATGAAAGGATATTGCCTTTTTTTAAAAAAGCAAACTCATTGACATGTAATAGAACAGTGACAAAGAGAACTTCCAGGCTCATGCTAAGGGAGTTTTGAGAGGCTGAGTGGAGAAATGAGGCATAATTGGTTGTCAGGATACAGAACTGTGATAAGTATTCCAGGACTGATGTATCTTGGGGGAGAAAGACTTCATCCTAGTGTCATTGCAGGTGGAGCTGATAACAATTCTATTGCTTGATTTTCTCCATTATTTTACTTTGCTATTCTGCCCCAATTCCATTCATTACTGTTTGATTTATGGTTCTTTGGGAAAAGAATACAAGGGATTGGTGTGTGTCAGCTAGTGACTGGGCCACTAAATTACCCTGAAGTTTCAATATGCCCCAGGGAACTCTTAGAAATGGTGAGAGGAGGAACAGAGCTGGTGACCCTTGATCCCTATTCCTGTTGCCACAGCAATAAGCCCTCAGCCTCCTTCTCCTTATTTTCTTGTTGAGCCCAAGGGATGAGATAGTTATCTAACTAAATGCCTTATTCAATGGATTACCTTTGAACCCTCTAGACAGCAGTGGACTAGTTTATGAATTCTGTGGATCCTTATTTGCTAGTAATAATATGCAGAGGTAAATTAACTGCCTGCCCATTTATGCCTCAGGGATTGGTAAGGATAATACTAATCTATAGTGCTTTTGAATCTTTTGAAAAGTGTCTGCCAGTTACAAGGCTATGTGGATAATCAATAATACTAATACTCATAATAAGGGATAGGAGTTAAATCTGTGATTTCTTTGGTAAGAAGAAATCCATGTACGAAAATTCCATCCACTAATTTATATTGGTACCTTCTCTGCAGTTTATAGTCTTTTAGAGTTGTCTAGGGCCCTGAGAAGTTAAGAGGCTTACCCAGTCACCTACCCAGGGTGACACAACCAGGATGGACCAGAGGTGATACATGAATCCAGATCTTCTCAATTTTAGGTCAATTCTCTATTGATTATGCCAAAATGATAATAATAATAATAATAATGGATGTTTATATCAATCAGTACTTATTAAGTTTTTATTATAGGCCAGAGATCAAAAATAAAAGCAAAAACATTCCAAATATTCAAGAGGGAGAGACTATATTTATACATTATAAGGTTCAAATAGTGGTGCAGTGCGTAGTGCACCAGATTTGGAGTCCGAAAGACTCATCTTCCCCAGTTCAGATCTGGCCTCAGATACTTACTAGACATATGACCATGGGCAAGTCACTTCCCTGTTTGCTTATTTCCTCAGTAAAATGAGTTGGAGAAGGAAATGGCAAATCATTCCAGTACTTTGCCAAGAAAACCCCAAATATCATGAAGAGTCATACACAACCAAAAAATGATAAAGGATTTAAAATCCTTAGAGGATTTAAAAATCATTTTGTAAACAAAATCACAGATTTAGAGCTGGAAGGAATCTTAGAGTGCTACCTTTTATTTTATAGATGGAAAAAACTGAGACTTTAACTGAGACTCATAGGTAATGACAGATGGGATTTGAACCCAAAGTCTCTGACTCCAAATCTAGTGCTTTTTTCTATTGTGCCAAATTCTTCTTTTAATTTTCACAATAACATTGTAAGAAAGATCCTCTTATTTTCAGCATTTTACAAACAAGGCAACAGAATTAGAAAGATTAAATAATTTGGTCAGGGTCACACAGTTAAGTGTCCGAGTAGCATTTGAACCTAGGGGCTTTCTAATACTGCACCAGTCCCAGTTTGTGTTTGGATATTGTTTTTCATATAGGTGGTGTAATAGATAGAACACTAGCTGTGGGGTCACTCTTCTTCCCGAGTTCAAATCTGGCCTCACACACTTAGCAGTTGTGTGATCCTGTGCAGGTCATTTAATGGTGTTTTTTCATTCTTCTCCTTTTTAAAATGAACTGGAGAAGTAAATGGCAAATCATTCCAGTATCTTTGTCAAGAAAGCTCCAAATGGGGTCATGAAGAGTTGAACACAACTGAACAATTGATCAACAGCAATAGTTCTCTAGGATAATATCACCTGTTATTCATCGATTTCAGGGATGTCTTTCATCTTTTGGCTTGCTCTGAGCAGAACAAACCAACTTGTTCCTAAGTCTGAGCTATCTACTTTCCTTTCAGAGTTTTTCATGGTCTTAGGCTTGAATGTTTCCATAAGCAACTTTTAAATGAAATGGTTAATTTTTGGTTGTTTATCTCCTTGGAGGTTGCCTGAGCCATTAGATCATGAAAAACTAAATTTCATTCCTATACTTCCTTTGGTGTTGAAGATTCTTAAACCATTCTCTGAATAGATAAGTCTTTTTCTCTGTGGACTCTTAGCTTATACCTTGTCCCTGGTACAATGGAAAGAATATTTGATTTGGAGTCAGAGGTCCTTATTACTCACATGACCTTGATCAACTTCTCAAGGTCCTGAAGACCTCTCTGAATCTTACTTTCTTCATTTATAAACTAAGGAGGTTAGGCTAGATGGTTTCTAAGAGCCCTTCCAGAACTAAATCTGATTCCCCATTGTATATTACTAGATGTTTGGTTCTTATCATGAGTATCAAAGGTTTTTTGATGACCAATCCATCCTTCTCCCATATAGTATAATTGAATTTAGCTTGAGTGACTCATTGGTCATGGTATCCTATATTTAGAGCTTTTACACAACGACAGACCCTCTTTGTACTGTTGGGGGGGGCGCTTAATATAAATTCATAATGAAGTTTAAGGCAATTGGTCTCATGTTGCCTTTTGAACTTCTCTCTTTTAAAGCAAACACAAGTGCAGAATGAAACAAAAAGTCCCCTAACATTTATCTGGAGATAAAACCTCCCAAAATATGGATGGCAAATAAATATGGTTTCAAAAGAACAGGAAATTCCTGAGAGGACTGATGCCACTTGACTAGGTAGCAATGAGACACATCAGTGGATAACTTTACCATGACCTATAGCCCAGCATCCAGGAAAACAGCAAATTACAGTCAAATCGCTAATTAAATGGGTCAGAGAATTAAGGCTCATGATTATATTCAATTTGGGGAAGGTACACTCTTCTCTGCCATGAACTTGCCATTGGAAGGAGCCTATACCTTACCTCCAACTCTCCTCAGAAATAAAACAAATAATTCCTTCGTTTCCTTTGGAGACTCTACACTTCCATGATTCTTCATCTCTTCCTTCTAGTTTTGAGAAATTACAACTTCTTGATTAGGGGCTAAAGACAAATGAAGAGAGATTCAAGGAGTTAAATGACCTATTCAGGATTAAATAGATGCAAAGTAGCAGAGTCAGGATTCAAATTGAAGATACCTAGACTCTAAATCTAGTGTCCTTACCCTGAGGCTGTAATATGTCACTTCCTTTCTTGATCATTAAAATTAAATCATATTAGATATTTCTCCAACCTCGGAGTTCAGTTGGAGGGAGAGTTTACTCTCAGTGGAAGGGATGCTCTACCTGCTTATTATTATTTCACTGAAGTTGTGGGACCGCCTAAGACAGCTAGCAACAAAATCCAAGTTAGGGTGATTGAATTTGGACCCCATAGCTGGTCTACTGAGAGATACTGGCTGACTCCTCTTGACTCCTGGAGTTTTTTTCCATTTTCTTTACAACTTATTTTACAGATTAAAAAAAAAAAACTTGAGACAAATAGAGTTGTGACAAACTTGGGATCACACAACTAGGAAATAATTGAGGCTGGATTTGAACTCAGATCTTCATGAATCCAAGTTTTTTTGTTCACTGTGCCATCTAGCCATTCAGGACAAGACAAAACTGAGCCTCTTGTGAATATTCATATGCTCCTTTTGAACTTCTGCACTTCAGAAGAGAAGGGGAGTGCCCTCCAAAGAAATGGCTGCTGAAGACAACCTCTTTTCCTTTTCTTTTTTCTTCTTTTCTTCTCCAGACCTGTGACTTGGCTGATCACTGTGAACATCTGTTAACTCCTAAAAATATCTGCTTTGTACCATTTTGTGGAGCATAATATTTATATAGCCCAGCAGTGTAATTAAAGTTATGTTTAGTTAACACTTGAAAACAGCTGGAAACTCACCAAAGCACAGTACAAGATTTATAGCCTGCATGAATAGGCTGGAAATGAGGTGGCTTGAGGGACAATTTTTTCCAGGATCTGGGTCATGGTTGTTTTCTAGTGTGGACACATAGCTGAGGTGTTGCATCAAGGAGACAGTGCAGGGTCTGAAAATGCATCATTTGAGGACTTCGGCACCTCTTTGGAAAGCTCTGGGGATGATTGTTATTTTACCATTTCCATCTGGCTGTCATTGGTTCAGAGTTTTCTGTTGAAGACTTTTCCCTCAAGCAACTAATAATCAGAATGCTTGCCACTCAGAAGGGTCATTCCCCCTCTCACAGTCATAGAAGATCAAATTAGGGCAAGGTGACATTCCAAACCCAATATTTATCCTTAGTTCCAAGTGAACTCCCATTGTCTAATGGGATTTTATCTGGCTTCATTGGGATATATCAAACCAGGTACCCACACAGAGTTTAGCTATTTAGTAGAAAAAATTTTGTCAAAAATTTTTTGTTAACCTTTTGATAAGAGAATGTATTGAGGATTCACATGGAAATATGATTTCTGATGCAAAGTTTGTTTGTCAGTCCAACTAGATTCTCATTTTAAGCAGTGGTCTAATTTTTGGAGATAGGAGGACCTTATTCTGAAAATCTTCCTTATCCCTTTCAACCAATCAAGCAAACATTTATGTGTCAGGCACTATGCTATTTATTATAGGTATATATGAGTACAAAAAATGGAAATAATTTTCCTGGTAATGAGCTTAGATTCTAATTGTGGAGACAGGTACATATAAAGACATTCAACAAAATATAACATTAACAAATGCAAATATATGCAAAATATCTAGATAGATATTACTAGACACGGAGATGAGAAACTCTTTAGAGTCAGCAAGATATTTTATTCACTTTATCCTTACAGAAATTCTGGAAGGTAAATGCAATTATAGCTCCATTTTATTGATAAGAAGTTAAGTGACTTGCCCAGGATCACATAGCTAGTGAGTGTCTGAATCTGAATTTGAAATTAGATCTTCCTGAAACCAGATGCAGTATTCTATTTAATGTCCCATCTAGTTCAGGGGTTCTTGGAAATAAATACCCAAGTTGGACTTAGAAGGAAAATAAGCATTTCAACAGGAAGTGGTATAGACAGGAATTTGCTTAATCAGGGTTTGTGAAGAGGGAGAAAGGAGGAGTCAGGATGAGAGCCATAGGAATTTATGTATAATCTACTGTATTCTACTCAATGCCCCAGCTAATTCAGAAGTTCTACTGCAGACCATGGAGAAGAGCCTACTCTGAAGGAATTTTAGGGATATTAGGAGAAGTTAAGTTGTTTCAGTCTTGTTTGATTCTTCATGACTTCATTTGGGGTTTTCTTGGAGGAAATACTGGAATGATTTTCTATTTCCTCCTCCAGTTCATTTTCTAGGTGAGGAACTGAGGCAAACAGGATTAAGTGACTTACCCACAGGATCACACAGTTAGTGTTTGAGGTTGTAGTCGAGATGTTCTTGAAAGAACTCATGAGAATGAGTTCCAGATTCCAAGCCCAGTGCTTCATCCATTGTACTACCTAGCTGCCCCAGGGATGTTAACCCTTCCCTTTTTTCCATTCCAACGTCTCAGAATGACAGCAATGTTTCACGATTACATTTTGATTATATCATTTGAGTTTGAAAATAGCCTTGTATGATAATTATAAATAAATAATAAATAATAATGATAGCTGAATAACAAATAGAGCACTATAAGATTTATAAAGCACTTACCTATATTATCTCAATTAAATCTTATAACAACCCCATTAGATGGATACTATAAAAATTATTATCAGAGGTGGAATAGCAGATAACATTCTCAGGCTGAAGTTGGAAAGATATTTGTTCAAATTTGGCCTCAGGTACTTACTAGCTTTGTGACATTGGGAAAGTTACTCATTATCTGTAAAATGGGGAATAAATAATAGCATCTCCCAGAATTATTATGAGGATCAAAAGAGATAATATATTTAAAGTGCTTGATACATAGTAGATGCTATATAATTGCTTATTCCCTGCCTGCTCCCCATATTTATTTTTCCAAACAGTTCACAGAAATGAAGTGACTTGTCCAAGATCATATGGCTAGTTAAATATCAAGAGCTGGAGTTTGAACCCTGGTCTTATGGCTCTGTGTACAGTGCTCTTTGTCTACTAGACATATAGAAAAACGTTCACATTTTCTCATTTTTCTCCATTGCAAATTTGACCTAAAGGAACCTCAATGTTAGACAAATATGAATGCTAAAGTGCTAGCATGTAGTATCTGGAGGAATTGTTGTTGTTGAGGTATAGCTGACTCTTTGTGACCTCATTTAAGATTTTCTTGCAAAAGATATTGCAGACATTTGCCATTTCCTTCTCTGGTTCATTTTACAGATAAAGAAACTGAGGTTAAACAGGAGGAAGTTACTTTCCCAGGATCACAGGACTCCTAAGTGTCTAAGACTGGATTGGGACTTAGGTTCTCCTAACTTCAAACCCCGACAATCACTGCCACACCTACCTTCCCCATCTTGAGGGACCTAGATCCATTTTAGCGTGGCAGAGTGGAAGTGGAAAAACTGGATTCTTGTTCTGACTGCCACAATACTAGCTTCCTGACTTTAGCTAACTCAGCCTCTTTGGATCTCACTTTCTTTCTAAAGTCCTTTTTATCACTAACATTCTGTAACTGAACACTAATTCCCAAACTCTGCTCAGTGAGACTTTTTAGTTGTCCCTTACTATTTAGTATTTAGTATTTGCCGCAAGATCTAATCCAAACCAGCACTTTTCTTATTCTTTTTTTAAATTCTGATTTAATGAACACCAAAGCAGCATGTGTGTGTGTGTGTGTGTGTGTGTGTGCGCGCATACAGAGAACATTTTCACATAAAAAGTAGAAGAAAAAAAGACCTCACATTTCTATTACATATTGCTTGTTTTTTTATAAAGTACATAATAAACTCAACATGTTACTTTCAAAGCTGGCCTGCTTATTTTTATTTCCCTCTGAACTTCCTCATGTTCTCTTTTATGCATTTTGAAAAATGCTTCAATGACTCTCCTTTGTGTTTTTCCAATTATTATTTTTTGGGGGCAGGGGAACAATATTATCTCTAGCTCTCTTCTACTTTCACACCCTCCCCCAATAAAAAAGAAAAACATAGTGCTCTTTCAGTTAACTGAAAAAAATCTATATGCATTTTTTTTGTCCTAAAACCTTGGGTTCTTCACCTCTCTGTCTGGACATAGGTAAGTATGCTCTGTCATCAATTCTCTGAATCCTTGATTAGTCATTGCATAGATCAGAATTTTCAAGACTTTTAAAATTGTTTTTCTTTATAATGTTTATACTACGTCATTTGTTTTTCTGGTTCTCTTTTCACTTGTTAGTTCATAAAGGACTTTGTCCCTTTCATCATTTCATACATTGAAACAATATACCTTTCCAACCATATACCCCAATTTATTCAATCATTTCAAAATTGTTGGGAATTCCTATTGTTTCCAAGGTTTTAGAAGCTACTTGGTGTGTTGGATAGTCAGGAAGACCTGTAATGCCAGACACTTATTAGCCATGTGACTAGACAATCATTTAACCCATCTGCTTCAATTTCTTTAAATTATAAAATGAGGTTTATAATAGCAGCTACCTCACAGGTTTGTTTTAAGGATCAGATAGGATATTTGTAAAGCATCTAACATAGTGCCTACCACATTGTAGTTGCTTTATAAGTACTTGTTCCTCCTTGGCTATGGAAAAAATAGTTATTAATAGTTTTATACATATAGATCTTTTCCCTATAGAAATTTAGAAGTATGCTCAAATAGTTACTAAACTGGGCATACCTTTGACCCAAGGATTCAACTACTGACATATCCCAAAAAGATCTGAATTGGTCCAGAGCTCCTTTGACAGTGTAGCTGTCTTCCATAGCCTCTTCAACATTTATTTACTTTTTTTGTCATCTACACCAATCTGATGGATATGAGGTAGCACTTCAGAATTGTTTGAATTTATTTCTTTCTTACCAGGACATTCCTTCATAATTTTCCCAATCTATTCCTACCTTCTCTCTCAAGATTTTACTCATCTCTTAATTTTCTGAGAAGACTGAAGCAATTGGACTGAAACAATTCCCCCATTTCTCTCCTCCTCTCCTCCAATTCTGCTAATACAACTCTTTTTCCTTTCTCCTTCTCTACTATTATGTTTTACTGAGATTAATCACCTCACCTATATGTACTCTCCTGCTTCCTTTGTGACCCTATTCCCTTTCATGCATCTTCAGTCTCTTCCTCTCTATTGCCTTCCTCCCCACCGATCACAAGTATACTATAGATACTTTCATCCTAAAAAAAAAAATAAAATATTTTCCTGGACTTAAGCTTATTTTCCTACATCTTTTTTTTTCTTTTCACAACCATATTCTTAGAAAAGTTAGCCTATACTCACTGGCTCCAAGTCTGGGTCACCCATTCACTTTATTCTCAACACTATCCAGTAAGAGTTTTGTTATAATCTCTTCCTATCTTAATCTATCCACTCTCTTAACTCATTTTTTGTCTGTACAACTCTCTTAAATTACCATGTCTCACAAACTGAAAGAACTTAGAAAATGTTAAATTGAATTTTTGTACTCTCATTGTCAAAGCACTTCTATTCTTAAAAAATCCAAATCATCCAGTGTCTCTCTATTGCCCATCACATAAAATTTAAATTCTTTTTTTTGTTAAAAAACCAATGTTTATTATTCCATCAGCATTTTTCCAACACTATTAGAGCATCTGGGTAAAACTTAGGACCACTCTGTGGTAGTTCCTACCCATTCAGTGGCCTGAGCAGTAGGAGCTGCAGACCAGTCCTCAGTAGCCGGCTGAGCACTCCAATCTTCAGTAGGGAACTGCTGAATGGGCACAGATGGCACCTGGATGCCCTCAGACCCATCAGCCACCTCTGGCTGAGCAGCAGTGAATTCTGGGGCAGGTGCAGTCCATTCACCCTGAAATTCCTCCTTTGTCACTGCCTTCTCAGCTGCGGCCTGCTCTTCCTTTTCAATCTCCTCTGGATCTCTGTAGAAGTAAAGATCAGGCATGACCTTCCATGGGTGCTCCCGGGAGATGGTACCACGCATCCGCAGGACTTCTCGGGCCAGCATCCACCACATCAGACCCACTGAGTGAGCTCCCTTGTTGTTACATGGAATGGCAATGTCCACATAGTGAAGTGGGGAGTCTGTGTTGCCCAGTGCAATGGTTGGAAGGTTAAAATATGATGCTTCAGTCAAAGGCTGATGATCTGCCCGAGGATCAGTGACCACCAAGAAGCGAGGCTCCTTGAAAGCTGGCTGGATCTGGTTAGTGAAGGTGCCCAGGGTGAAGCGTCCAGCAATAGGTGTGGCACCAGTGGCAGCAACAAATTTCAGAACAGCTCTCTGGCCAGTGTTCCTGGATGAGATGACACTAACATCAGCTGGATTTTCAATGGCAACAATGGCACAGGCTGCCAGCAGAAGCTTTTCCCAAGTTCTCTTCAAATTAATGATATAGAAGCCGTCACTCTTCCATTTGTAGATATACTGTTCCATCTGGAAGTCCAAATTGGTGCCACCCAAATGGGTGCCTGCAGCGAGGAATTTGAGGACACCCTCTTCCTTCATCTGCAAGACATCCAGGGCTCCGGACATTGTGAAAGTTTCCCTTGAAAGTTACGACGGAAACTGTGAACAACACCATATGGACCCCTCTTCTGGGCAGCACAGAAAGGGCAAATTTAAATTCTTAATGCTGATATTCAAGGTTATCTCAAACTGGTTTCAAACGTTTGTCCACTCTTATTTTAAACCACTTTCCTTCACATGTTTTAAATTCCAAACTCTACTGTTCACTAGTTTTTTTTTTTCTTATCCTACCATTTTTTTTCTGTCTTCATTCATGGAACAGATTTCTCTTCCACTTCCATATATCAGAGACCCCTGTCCTTACTCCTTCCTTAAATAATTTCTCACAGTATTTTACCGGGTTTTCTTTTACCCATATCACAGTCTTTCCTGTACCATCATACTTTTGAACATATTTTCTCCTTACTAGATTCTAGTTCCTTGAGGGTAGGACTGTGTCATTTTTCATCTTTTTATCTCTTGTACTTAGCATAATATCCTGGACATAATATGAATTCAACCATAGCTTATTAAATTGAATGGAATGGGCACAATTTTTTTTGTTCCTCATGCTGTTCTATGATTTATATTGACTGTAGACTTTAACAAGTCTCTTCGGGAGATTTGAATGAAATAATATGTATGATGTACTTTGCAAAATTAAAAGAGCTTTTTAGATGCTAGCTATTATTACTTTGGAAAACCTTCCCAGATGACACTTGGGCATTTGACCAGGACAGAGGGAGGTGATGGTGACCTTGATGAGGGACAATAAGGCTCCTGAAATTGGGTTCTGGAAATGTGCGTGTGTGTGTGTGTGTGTGTGTGTGTGTGTGTATGTGTGTGTGTGTTGGGTCTTCATATTGGGCTGCTGGTATTAGATAAACATATGTGGAAGAGATGGAAGACTTGCACAGTTTTCTGTCCTTCTATGGAGCAAAAAGATTCTTTTGATGTTATTTTTGAGTCAAACAGAGTATAAGAAGCATGTTCCATGAAAGCCATTCATTTATGTTCAAAGTTGAGCCCATTGCAGTGAAATGCAGTTCTATAAATTGTCCATGAGGTGTATATGAGTAGGTTAGTGAATGTCTGGTTTAATAAATCAGTGGCATTTCCCTTTTTTCAGACCAAAGACCCTAGCCAGTCAGTTTTTATTCTGTTTGCATTCTATCCCAGTTTTCAATTTCCTAAAGCCCATGTGATTTAGAGGTCAGGACTTATGAGGTGGTACTCTCTTGCTATGTGGTTGGATAGCTGGATTATTTTGCCTTCTTCTCCCTGCTCCTTTTCCTCTTCCCTTTCTTCTCAGGTGGCTTTCTTGTTTATGGATTGTTTTAGTTGTTATTATTTTAGGGATGGATGAATTTGCTGCCCTAAATTCACATAGCAAACCACTAGCTCCATTAATCAGTGACCTCATCAGATAACCAGGGTAGGCTGTCAAAGTCTAGGTCCTGATACTATATTTTCATCTTTTCCTTGGGTTTCATCCCTAAGTCTATTTCCCAATCTCTCCAGTCTCATGTTCCTGACAAGACCCTCCCATTCCAGCCAAAAGAGCCTTATGCTCTTTCAATAAAATTTTAAAATAAAAATCAATAGAAAATTAACTTCATATATAGGTTTAATAAGCCAGATACCACAGAGAATAGTGGTTGTAATATATTAAGAATATTAGCAGAGAGCACCAGTAATAACTTGAGAAGAGAACCTGCAATGAGAGCATGTATTATCCCAACTGTTGTTTCTATACCTTCTTAGTAAATAACAAAAAAAAAAGATAATTAGGTTTGGTTAATTGTTAGTTAGGAAGCAAACTGGTAGGGATGAGACTTTTAATGATCCCTAATGATCCTAATTTATGAGTTGAAGTGACCATTTATATAAGTGATTCCAGAGAGAGATGCCTCAGTAGAAACCTGACCAACCTGTCATGGAATTATAATATAGCAATGATTTGGTCATAGACTGTAACTCTTTCTCTGCTGAATGCTTAGTATCTGGTCATTGCTTGATCTGTTTTAATGATGGTCTCATTCTTCAAAACTTAAAAGAAATGGATGAGAGAAATTGCTATTCTTGATCTGATTCTGGTCACTAAAGAGAGATTGTTAAGTAGGAATTAATGCTGGGGGAAAAATAATTATTCCATCTTAAAGTTCAGAGAGTTAAGTATAGTTGAATATACCAACTAGATTTTGAGAGGACAGAAAAAAAGGCTTAGAGAAAAAAAAACCTAGTAGGATCTTATACAATGAAATTCCATAGGGGAAATTGTTCTAAGAGGGATAGAAAACTCTCAAGAATGCAATTCTGAAGGTGTAAACACAGCTGATTTTGATGAGGAAGAAAGGAAGGAGCTGTTTTAAATGAATGCACAGGGAACTACTAATCAACTTAGATTTTTAAGGAGCATACAGAACATGAAACAAAGGGCAAATGATTGATGATGAATATAAGACTATGGTACAATACTTCAAGAATAATGTGAGGATGCCTAGAATTCACAATAAACTCTTAGCTGATGATAGTGCCATGCTAAAGATAATAATTTTTTTAAAGTTATACTGGGGAAAAAAGAGAAGGTCCAAAAAAGTTATGGGATTTCTGCTTGAGTAATATGAGATAAGACTAATGGATTATGGAGAGAAGGAAGATCTATTTAAATTTGTCTTTGCTTATTTTTTTCTCTACTAAAGAAAATAATTTCATTGGTATTGATAAAACATAATGGTTGTTTGGGAACTATGTAAGAAGTCCTAAATATATAAGTGAAGTAAGTAGAAGTCATCTGATCAGATGAATTACATATCAGGGTACTGAAAAGACTTTCGGATATAATTATTGAATTGCTTGCCAGTGATCAATGGAAAAAAATGAAGCACTGAAGAGAGCCTCAAAGTTGAGCAAATGCCTGAAATAAAAAAAAAGTAAAGAATATTAAAAACTCACTGATTTTGATTAATGGCAAAAATTTAGACTTATTAAAGGAATGGTTTAGATTAGAAGCATTTAGAAAGAAAATCAATGATCACTAATAATTCATGGAAGACTAAATTCATTTCCCTTTTAGGAAGGTATGCTAGAATGTTAGCAATGAAGAATGCCATAGAGATTGTAAACCGAGATTTTAGCCAAGTATTTGATTAAATCTTTCATGTTACTCTTGTGTAGTAGATGGGAGTTCCATTATATTGATTCAGAACTGTTTGAATGATCAAGATCCTCAGAATAGTCATTAATTTAATAATGTCAGTTTGGACCAATGTCTCTAGTAGCACTTCCAAGGAATAATTCCTTGGCCATATGATGTTCAGCATTTATTTTCTCAATGACTTAGAGGAAGACAGAAATGGCATACTTATCAAATTTTCACATATGAGACTAAGAAGGATAGCTAAAATACTGGGTAACACAGTCATGAGCCAAAAATAGATTTTTGACTGACTGAATTTATGAACCAATATTTAGAACAAAATAAATATAATAGGGATAAGTATAAAATTGACATGGGTTGACAAAATAACTGAGTAAAAGTGAGTTGTGTATTAACAGCGTATGAAATTGCTCTGGGGTCATTTGGTGATTTGTGAGTCCAAGATGAGTCTATAGTCTGATAATGTACCTAAAAAAGAGAGGAGATTGGAGTATGATTGATTCAAATATTCCTCTGGGACACATGTTGTATAGACAACGAAATCTAGAACTTTAATGTCTTTAGCTAAAGGACACTTTAGCTAATTTAATAAATGAGCATTTATTAAGTATTTATTAAATAGCAGGAACTCTTTCATTATGAAATGAACCAGTTCATGACCTAATTTGCATTCTTCTTAGAGAATAGTGTAATAACTCCAGAAAGAACAGTTTTACTCAATAGTAGGGTTGGAAGCCAGATTTCAAGATATTGGGAAGAATGTGGAAGGTAAAGAAATGAAGGAATGAATATAGATCTCTTTCCTAAAATTTTGACTGTGATATAGAGGTAGCATGGCATAATAGACCAGTGTTAAAACACTAATTCTGACTCTTACCTGATGTATGATTTTGAGTAAGTCACTTAACCCCTATAATCATCAATAAATGGAAATAATAATAATAATAATAGCAATAAATACTAGCTAGTACCAATATAAGAGAATTTTTGTGAAGATCATATGAGATAATGCATATAAAGAATTTTGAAACATAAATTTGGGTTGTTATTAAAGGCAGAAGAAATATAAGATGATAAACTTGAGGAGATTTCAGATTTAACAGGTTTCTTAAGTATGGGTAGAATCTAAGCCTATTTAAAGGCAGCAGAAAAGGAGATTTGAGATAAGGAAAATTAAAGTTTACAGGGAGAAGTTGACTGAAGGGAGCAAACTTTTGCAGGTGATGGGATTAAGAGTACAAGTACAAGAGTACAATAAGAGTTTCTTCTTAGATTGGTAGAAATTATTGGGGCTGATATCCAAGGGATTTGAGTTTTAGAAGTGGGGAGAAGAGGAAGCTTATGATAGCCTCTATCTTCTTGATAAAGTGTGAAGTGATAGTCTTTGTGAAGAGGGTAGGTTGAGGTTTCATATAGTGGGCTGAACAAAGAAGAGAAGGTTTAGAACAATAGTTGTGTGATATGTGATTGAGAATCATTTATGAAAGAGGATTGCTATTTATCAGCAAATACTGTAGCTGAGATTAAATAAAAATTATGAGTAGACTCAGTCGGATGTTATGTGTCTTCCTTCTTGGTTCAGTAGCCCCGAGTAGAGTGAATAAGTCCTTAGAAGGTGAGGAATAAATCAGGGTTTGGGTTTAGCAATGATGTCAGCTTGGGCCAATGCCTTTAGTAGAGCTTCCAAGGAATCATTCCTTGGCTCTATATTGTTCAGCTTATTTTATCAGTGATTTAGAGGAAGACAGAGATGGCATGGGATTAAGAGTACAAGTAGCAGGGGCAGCTAGGTGGTGCAGTGGATAGAGCACTGGCCCGGGAGTCAGGAGTACCTAGGTTCAAATCTGGCCTCAGACACTTATTACCTAGCTGTGTGGTCTCCGGCAAGCCACTTAACCCCATTTGCCTTGCAAAAACCTTAAAAAAAAAAAAGAGTACAAGTAGCAAATTTTCACATGATATGAGACTAAAAAAGATAGTAGTGTAGAGATATGAGTACAGATTAGAGGATAATAAATTTGAAATGGTTAAGATTATGAGGAGAAGAAAGTAAAACCAGAGCATGGATGATATGCTGGAATAGTAAATGGGAGGGATGGGACTATAGAACTCAATGATGATAAAGAATAGGCCCCAGGGGAGTAAATTAGGGGGGAGAGATGGAAGTCTGGAAAGTTATGATCTCAGAGAGGAATCTAATAATGGTAAAACTATTGCTTTTGATGGTGATATCAAATGGTGGTGGTTGGAAAAAAATGTAGATCAGTCAAGTTTGGGATTTTTGAGGGGGCCATAACATGTATATTGAATCCCCCAAATATGAAAACACGGAGTTAGGATAGAGATGAAGACCATGAACCAGTTGCTGAACTCCATAATAAAGAGGCAAAAATGATCTGGGAATTAGTAGGTAAATAATTGCAATCAGAATCTAGAAGGGATTATATAGACAAATATCAGGAATCTCAAAGGAATAGAAGTTGCTCAGTGATGGGGACAAAAGGATGTACTGGAAGTGGCAATGAAGAACAAGGGATATATTGTAACTCTCATCCTTCTTGACTTAATGTTTCTGAAGACATACAAGAAATCACTTCTTGTTCTCTAGAGGGTGACCAGGAAATCAGTATTTACTGGGGAAAACCAGGTTTTCCCCAGAGTGTAAAATGGGAGAAAGGAACAATACAAAGGCAGATTGTTTACAATAGGTCCAGGGTTCAAGATAGCACAATGGAACTGGAGGGAAGCTTGGGACAGGGACTGGGAGGGGTAGGGCTAACCCAGATGAGCATTAGAGAGCAGACAGAAATGTCACCAATAAGTAGTCCAATTTCAAATCACAAGAGAAGAGGAGGAAGGGAAAAGAGAAGGAGGAATTATTTGGCTAGTCAAAGAATGATGGGTTGATTATTTTAACTTTCCCAGTAAGCAAGGGCAGCTCAGCCCCAAGTCCTGGCTTGAATGTTGATTTTCTCACCCTCCCAGCTGGCGGAGGTTCTGGGTCAAATACAGTGCAGCCTTCCAAACAAGTTATGAAGTTTAAAACTGAATAGAGTTGGACTGGATTTTCAGGCATGAAAGTTTAGTTACCACGACTTTATTGATTGAAGTTAACTTTAATCTCACTTATTAGGAGTGAATGGACCTGATTTAGGCATGTCCAGTTTTGAAACTTCCCCAAATCATAGAATTAATACTATCAGTCTATTTTAAATGACATGTATTGATTATATAGACAAAGTGATATGTAATTTCTCAGTAATGAACAAAACAACCTCTTGGATCAGTATTGACAACAAATTCACGCATGCCCTTGTAATATAACTTGAGAGAAATAAACCTTCTTTTATTTTGATGAAATTATTGATTATAGAATCACTGTTTAAAAGATCAGGTAATCTAAGAATATTTGCTATGAAGGAAAGAGCACTAGATTTGCAGTCGAGAGAACTGACTCTGCCACTGAATCATAGTGACATCTTGGGCCAGTCACTTCTTCACTACTATGGGCTTCAGTTTTTTCATCTGTAAAAGAGGAATAATGTTTGTATATCCTACCTCATGGGTTGTGAGGATCAAATAAGATAATGAATGTAAAGTGCTTTCCAAATTGTAAATCCTTATATAAATATACACTTTTTTAAGGAGATGGGGTGGGGAAGCAGTTTTCCACTAGCTTCCTTTAGAAATTCCTTCCACCAATGCAAAGGAGAACCTTTTTTTTTGCAACTTATATATAGTAGATGACTGTCAGATCAAGGAAGTCTCAAGGCTTTGCTAAAAGATCAGATCTATCTATATCCTCTAGTTCTCTTTGATGTCAAATCCAGATGCCATGAGAGCAGGAGTAGAAATCTTCCCCAGATCTTCTGATCACACAATAATTATCATAACAATGAAAGCCTCTGAATATTGAAGAAACCAACTTAAGAGTTAGATTTGAGTTCAAGTCTAGCTTCTGATATGAACTAACCATGTAATCCTAGGCAAATCATTTATTATTTCAGTGTCCCCAAGCAATAGAGACCACCTGCTATAGCACAAGATGTGACTTCTTGAATATCTTCAGAAACATTAATCAAAAAGAATAAGAACTACAATATATCCCTTGTTCTTCATTGCCACTTCCAATCTATCCTTTTGTTCCCATCACTCAGCAACTTCTATTCCTTTGAGATTTATGATATTTGTCTATATAATCCCCCTCTAGATTCTGATTGTGATTATTACCAATTCCCAGATCATTTTTGCAACTTGTATGTAGTCAGTTCTAATAAATAGGTAAATAAGAATTTAGTAAGTGTTTTACTATTTGCCAGGCATTGTACTAATGAAAGCCAAAAACAAACTAGAAGACAAAAAACAGTTCCTTCCCTCAAGGAGGGAAAGGGGAACTAGTATGTAAATAACTAGGTGCATATAAAATATATTCAGAGAAGACCAACCCTCTGAGAGAGGCAGACATTGGCAGCTAGAGGAACCAGAAAATATCTGGTAGAAAGTGAGATTTGTACTGAGTTTTGAGGGAATATAAAAAAATATCTAAGAGGTGGAGGTGAAGGGGGCATAGATTGTTTTGGCTATTGGGGGGGAAGTGAGAAATGGAATTTCTAGTTAGAGAAACTGTAAGTAAGCCAAGTTATTGGAACATAGAGTACATTAATAATAGCTAATCTCATTTAATCCTTATAACAACCGTGGAAAGTAGGTACTATTATTTTCCCCACTTTCCAGTTAAGAAAACTGAGACAAACAGAGGTAAAGTGACTTGCCCTGTGTCACATAGCTAGTAAGTGTCTGAGGTCAAATTTGAATTCAAGTTTTCCTAACTCTAGACCTGGCATTTGTTCCACAGAAGAATCAAATTGTAAGAAGGCTAAAAGGATGGGAAGGAGCCAAGTTATAAAGAATTTTAAGTGCTAATAAATGAGTTTATATTTGATACTACAGATAACAGAGGGGAAGCATCAGACCTGCACTTTAGATAAATCACTTTGTTAGCTGAGTAGAGGGTGGATTGAAGTAGAGAAGATGAGTTAAGAGACTAGGAAGAAGGCTAATGCAAGTCTATGGCAATATAGTAGTTGAGAGGAATTAGAATTGTGACTCTCTGAGTATAGAGAAGAGGATGAATATGAGAGATGCAAAGCTAGAAAGAGCTCAGTTTGACAAATTTGAGATTTGGATATGTGAGGAGACTGAAAGCAAAGTTGTAGACTTATGTACGTGAGCGGAGTGGTGCTCTCAACAGTAATATGGAAGTTGGGAAGAGGAGAGGGTTTAGGGGAGAATGGGAATGAGTTTTGTTGAATTTAAGATACCTGGGGCAGCTAGGTGGCACAGTGGATAAAGCACAGGCCCTGGAGTCAGGAGTACCTGGGTTCAAATCCAGTCTCAGACACTTAATAATTCCCTAGCTGTGTGGCCTTGGGCAAGCCACTTAACCCCATTTGCCTTGCAAAAAGCCTTAAAAAAAAAGATACCTTAGGAGTCCAGTTTGGGCTGTCAAAGGCAGTGAAGAGATGTGACCAAAGATTAGAAGAGAGATTAGGGAATCAACTGCAGAAAAATGATATTGAATCATGGGAACTGCTAAGATCACCAAGTGAGAAAGAATGGAGTCAAAAGAGAAGGGGGGGGGCATGACCTTATGGGAAATCTACAATTAATGTTTATTAGAATTTAAAAATTCAACTTGCCATTTGAGAATTGGTTCATATCAGCTTAGGTCATATTTATTGGACCATATCATGTAGCATTTGGTAAGATGACTTTCAGATCAAGGAAGTTTAAAGGCTTTCCTAAAAGATCAGTTCTAGCTATATCCTCTAGTTCTCTTTGATGTCAAATCCAGATGGCATATGAAGAGCAGGAGCAGAAATCTTCCCCAAATCTTCTGATCACATAATAATTATCATAACAATGAAAGTTACTGAATATTCAAGGAGCCAGCCTAAGAGTTAGATTTGAGTTCAAGTCTAAGCTTCTGTCATGAACTAACCATGGAATCCTAGGTAAATAATTTTTCTTTCAGTGTCCCTGAGCAATCTGCCAGGGACACTGCCAGATTTGATCTCAGGTTTTCCTAATCCCAGGTTCAGCACTCTATCCTCTGCCCTGCTTAAGTATCTCTAATGGTAGATTATTGCATTGTAAAAATTGATGATAATGATAATTTTGTTGAAGATGAAGAATTCAGAGGAACATGAAGGGAAGATTTTTGTGAACTGATGCAAAGTGACAAAAAGAACCAATGAATAGAACAATGTAAATGGAAAGAACAAAGAAATGAAACTAAATTCTATGTAATCATAATATCCAAGTAGGTTGACTTCAGAATAAAGTTCAGAAAATGCACCTCCTTTCTTTCTTTGTAGTGGTGAGAGATTATGATGTATAATAATTGTGCTATCATACACAGCTGATATTTGAGCAGTCATCTGATAAGAGTACTGGACTTCGAGTCAGAAAGATTCCGGCAAGGGGCAGTTAGGTGGCACAGTGGATAGAGCACAGGCCCTGGAGTCAGGAGGGGACCTGAGTTCAATCTAGCCTCAGAACCTAGGCAAGTCACTTAATCCTATTGCCTTGCAAAAACCAAAAACCAAAACCAAAAACATAAACTCAGGTTTAAAACCTACCTCAAACACTACATTATCTCAGGCATGTAATTTAATTTATCCAGGCCTCAGTTTCTTCTTAATTAAATGAGAGGTTTGGATTCAATGACATCAGCAATTTTGATGGCTCATAGTGAATAACAATTGATTCTCTTGTTTTTGGCCAGAAAGCCAAAAAGCCAAAGTGTTCCCCTCCCAGGTTCATTTTTTTTGACTATGCAAAAGAGGTCATCCCCTCCCCACCCCTATTTCTTACTTGCCTTAATCACTGAATAGGCGATGCCTCAGACAAAGTGAGACTTAGGAAAGATCTTATCTTAAAAAGGCCCAGGTCTCCCACTGAATCAGGGGCATCTCCAGTTGTCCTGATCTATTATCTTGTCACCGTATCCAGATGGTTCTGGAGGAGAAAGTGAGGCTGGTGATTTTGCACATCCCTCCTTGATGTCTTGGTCCTCATCAAGAACAATGGACAAACAATGATGTCACAGTTAAACTCTTACATACTAGACTCCATTCTTCTATATGATGCCTTTTTTCCCTTCCTTGCTTCCTTCCTCTACCTCCCTCCTTCCATCCCTCCCACTCTCTCTCTCCCTTCTTTCCTTCCTTCCTTTCTTCCTTTCTTTGTTTCTCACATGCCTCAGGGGAAATATGACTCAGTAGCCTTCCTTAGATTCTCCATGTCCTCGTCTTGAAAATCCATCTTTAATGCCACCTTGCATCAAATAGCCAGTTCCTTGCTCTTTTCCTTTATGAAAAGTCTTAATGTGGCATTTAATCATTTCACCTATCAGGGTGAGCTGAAAGGACAGTGGGATTTGCTGAACACTGTGGAAAAGTAATCAGTTGCTGTCTCCAATGGAGCCCAAGTTGGTGGAGGAGGGGACATGATGCCACCGATGCAGTCTTATTTAGTCATGAAATGATGCGGCATTAAATGGACCCCAGGGAGAGTCCATGGACCATATGTTGCCTTCGGCTTTCATTTTTGGATTCCTTCACACTCTCCCTATTTGTATGGAAGCTTTCTCATGAATCTGTATAGAAAGAATTAATTGAGTTTCTGTGTGGAGACAGAGCAGAGACTTAATTTTCTGCTTAATTTGCCCTTGCTTGCCCAGGGAACAGCTTTGGCATGTTGCTGTGCTTGCCATACTTCTGAGACTTCTGTGTAGAAACAGGAGCCTCTTGGACAGCCCTTTATTTGGGGGGCTATGGGGAACATCCTGAAGCAATTTTGTTCTTGGCTCTCTGCAACAGGGTAAGATAGGAATTCTGGAGTTTACTTCCCTGATCTCAGAGCAGAATGAAGAAAGGGGAGCTTGAGAGGGTCTCTCAGTGATGGTGGCAAGTAGATCCTGAGCAATTCATTAAGCTATCTAGCCTTGGAGCTCTGCTTTTCTTGAAAAGAATAGAACTTGGGTTCTAGCAATAGACATTTTCCTTGGGTCAGAGAAAACTTGAATGTAGAAAGGTAGTCAGTGTGGTTGGTGGTGATGGGACTAGAGTTGTATTACTTAATGTCTATTAGAATTTAGAAGTTCAACTCCACCTCTGTGGTCTGATGGATATGACTTAGGCTGATATGTGACAATCATCAAGTAGAAATTAATATCATTTGTTCTTATATCCCCTTCATTTTGAGTATATCCCTTTCTCCTTACCCATCTAACCTGCCTTTTGATAAATAAGAGAGGAAAAGTAGTTTAGCAAAACTGCTGTTGTCATTGAGTTCAATCCTCTCATTTTGCAGATGAGAAAACTGAGACCTAGATAGGTTAAATTACTTGCCCTAGATAATGAAATGTTTGAGGTAGGAGTTGAACCTGAGTCATTCTGACTTGAAGTTCAGGACTTTATCAGTTGACTGCTCAGATATCAGCAGTGTCTGATAGTACAAGCATTATTATATATCATAAGCTCTCACAACCACAAAGAAAGAATGGAGGTATATTTTCTGAACTTTTCTCTGGAGTCACTTTACTTGGATATTATGATTATATAGAGTTTATTTTCATTTCTTCATTCTTTTCATTTATATTGTACTAGTCATTGAGTATATTATTTTCCTTGTCCTTTTTGTCATTGCAGTTCACATAAATCTTCCTGTGCCTCTTAATTTTTCATCTTCAACCACATCATCGTCATTTTTTACAGTATATAGTAATCTTCTATTAGTGGCAGTTTAGGTCAGGGCAGTGGATAGAGTGCTGAGCCTGTAGTCAGGAAGACCTGAACTCAAATCCAACTTCAGATACTTGTATAACCCTGGATAATAACCTTGGGCAAATTACTTAGCCTCTCTGTTTGCCTGGGGAAAGAAATGGTAAACCACTCCAGTATCTTTGCCTAGAAAACCTCTAGACAGTATTGCTGTGTTACGGTTCACAGGGTCATGAAGAGTCAGACAAGACTGAAGAGTCTGGACAGTTACTGAAGGAAACTAGGTGGCAACAGTGGATAGCACATTGACTCTGGGGTTCAAATCTGACTTCAGACACTTTACTAGTTGTGTGATCCTGAACATGTCATTTAACTGTGCTTGTCTAGGTTCCTCATCTGTAAAATGAGTTGCTGAAGGAAATGGTCAACCATTCCAGTATCTTTGCCAAAAAATAGTACAAATAGGATCATGAAGAGCTGGAAAAGACTAAAAATGATGGAACTACAATAAATCTGTTTCAATCATTTACCACATTTTTTTAACCATTTTTCCCAGGGCATGGTAATCTTTATTTCTAGTTCTTGAATTTCACAAAAAGAGGAATATTTTGATACATAAAAACCTTTACTATGTTGGTCTTTGATCTCCTTGTGCTATATGTCAAAGTCAATTTGTGAGAGCCCTTTCACTTAAAAGGCTTCCATTGGAAGTGACATCTTAGTTGTTAGTACTTCCTTCCTTCAGCAACTGAGAGGCATAGTAAACATAGCAATGGATTTGGAGCCAGGAAGACCTGTTAGGCAAGTTACTTAATCGCTGTGTGACTCAGTTTCCTCATCTGGGGAATAATAATAATAGCAGCTTGCCAAGATTATGAGGATAAAATGAGATCACATTTGTAAAATATTTTGCAAACCTTAAAGTGCTCTATAAATACAAGCTATTATTTAACAATTATTAAATTATCTTGCACTTAGCTGTTTAAATGTGGTGTCCTTGTAGAATACCTGTCTTTAGGGAAGGTCCTCTTTTTGATTTTATCTTTGAATCATCTGTGCCTAAAAAATTTATTTTTTTCATCTGGAACTATAATTTTATCAAAGTTGATATGAAAGCTTGCCTTCCCCATCGAATTAGGGAGTAGACCAGCAATTTCTCTGTAATAATAATAATAATAATAATAGAATCAGTCATCAATTGAGAGGTTTCAGTGACTTTCCAGAATTCCATAGAGGTTATATGTCAGAAATAAAATTTGACCCCAAGTCTTCTGACTCCAAATCTCCAATCCCTCACTATACCACACTAGATACTGCATGAATGTGTTCATGTCTCAATTATTTAAAATTTGCTTTTAAAAAACTGCAACCAAAAATGGAGGAAGTTGAAATGTGTTTTTTTCAGCCAATATGCTTTTACAAGGGTATGACCCTATGGAGAGGTTCATTTTCTTGTTGTATAATTCCCAGATCTTAACCCTGTCTTTGTTAGACTGTGTTTTTAGTCTCTTTGGGAAAAATGACAAGCCCAATATGATTTTGAAGTATATGCCTCACTGTGCAGGATATAACAAAGTCTGGCATCACTATCGTGCATCTGCATGTAACTTGGATCCTGAGTGTCAGAAAATTACACATATAGCAAGCAGATGATCAAAGTAACTCATATCCTCTTGGGTTAGACTTGATTTTCAAGATTTAAATAGACCAGACCTGCTGTTTTCTGAATCATTTGGAGATATCCAGTCTTCCATTAAAAATAAAAACAATTCCATTCAAAACTCCTGAAGAAACTTGACTCAACAGCTAAGTCATAGCCAATCTTTTTATTCTATTTTCTAGTTTGTGACTGCTTCACCTCTAGCAAAGTTCTGGCTTTATCTGAGGGTCCATAAAAATGTTCTCTGGACTCCAAAAAGCACAAAATCTGTTTGTTCACAGAATGCATTTTTAATTCTTCTTCCTTTTGCTTGATAGGACAGATTTTGTGTGTGTGTGTGTGTGTGTGTGTGTGTGTGTGTGTGTGTGTGTGTATGTGCATTTGTACTTTAGAGTCCTTTCTTCCTTTTCAAATGGGAACAGAGAAAATTACCTTCTTTTTTCAGTAATTATGAGAACCCACTTTTATTAGCATCTTGGGTATCATTCAACAACCAGGATAAGAGTAGCTCTTAGGAGAAAGTCCTTTCCAGGAAGAGATTTCAAATCTTCATTTTAAAACTTATTTTCATATTATTGAATATAGGGAATGAAACATAAGTAGAAAGAAGTACTGTGCTATTTTTATTTGTTTTTTTCTGCAGTTGACTTATTTTCTGGCCCTGGGCCTATGAACTAATCCATATGGTTGTCTTAAGCCATTTGTCTGATCTAAAAAGGGTTTTGTTGATTTGTCTGTGTCTATTTAATTTCTGACCTGAGCACTCAGTTGAAACTGCTCTCAAGAGTTGCCAATGATCTCTTAATTACCAAAAACTAATGACTTTTTCTTAGTCTTCATTCTTCTTAACCTTTCAGTAGCCTTTGACACTTTCCCCTGTTGCATTAGCTCTTTTCTTCAAGTTATTATGGCATCAGTTCTTTTCTAGTCTCTTCCTACTTGTCTGACTGCTTCTCAGTTTCCTTTGCTTGGATCATCATTTGTGTCATACCTATTCATTGTGAGAATACCCCAAAGCTCTGTCTGGTGACCCCTTTTCTCTCTACTTTCTGATGACATTGTCTTTATACATGATATACTATCTCTCATCCCTTTACCTTTGCACTAACTGTTCTCCATGCCCCAAGCCTTGGCCAATCAATTCAATCAGACCTAATCCCTATTCATTATCAAAAGTGCCTACTCATTATGCTAGGTACTCAGATTAAAAAGATAAATGAAAATTTTTCCCTGACCTCACCTCACAAATGCATTGCATGTGTCAAGGGAATCGTAAGAATGAAGAGGTTTTGGATAATCACTGTTGGAAAAAAAACATCTCACAGTGCATACCCCAGAGAGAAAGGATGAGTATTGTTTCAATATATAAAGAAAAGGATCAATATTGTTTCAATATATGAAGAAAAGCATAAGGAGCCCTGATTAATCTTGACCTTAGTCAGAGTCAGTCCAAACATGCATTGTGTTGCAGAATTATATAAAACATATGTTTCATTGTTAACTTTTGATGGTCTTCACAGCACATGCTCATTCTGTATTTTTTGGAACATCATCAGTAGACTTTTGGGGGGACAAAGACACAGTTCCAAGCAAGATGTGAAATGTCTAAAATTTTTATTATTCATGCTGTCATTTCTCTATCTTGAAATGCACAACTGAGAGCAGAGCTGGGGACAAGTTACTTTACTAACTTCCTAATTATCAGTGCTATGCCAAAGTGGATAGGGTGGTCATTGGAGGTCTTCAAACAGAAGCTGGCTGTTGAGAATGTTATAGAGGAGAATCTTGGTCAGTAATGGATTGATCCAGTTGATTTTTGAGGTGCTTTCCCACTCAGAGATTCTATGATTCTATGAAATATTATTCATCATTGTACTGAAAGATTAGGTAGATGTCAAGTCAAGCCAATCAAGTCATACTTTTTAAATGCCTTATTATGTGCCAAGCATTTGGGTTATAGAGGCAAAAAAGAAGTCCCTTATCTCATTTTAATCAAGGAAATAATTTGTAACCAACCAGGTGCATAAAAGATTTTACATATATATATATATTATATATATTAGATGGAAGGCAATCTGAGAAGAAAAGGAAAGTTTTTAATCACAGAATCATAAAATATCAGAGTTGTAAGGGGCCTTAAAGATCATCCAAGTCTTATATGATTCTCTAATATGGCATCACTACCATCTGGTCATTCAACCTCTGCTTAAACACCACAGTGAGGGGAGAACCTTTGCTTCCTGTTTTTGTAAGCTGCCCTGGACTGGAAAAATGATAATTATGACTTTTTTTTTCTTTCCTGATTAGAATTCAGTCTGGTGCTCCTTATTGGTCCTTATGGGGAGTATATGATGGAGAGAAGATAAAACTGCTACTTCTTACTCCTCTATCTTTGAATCCTTTCTTTCCTGAGGCAGTTCACTATATTTTGAACAGCACTAAATCATAGAACCATAGAATCAGAGAAGACCTTTGAGGTCATTGAATTCAATTGTCTTGTTAAATAGAGAAGAAAAATGATGTCCATGGAGGAGTATTGAATTCTACAAAGCCCCACAGTGAGTCTGTGGAAGATCTGTGATTTGAATCTAGTTTTCAGAGTCTTGGAGTAGGGTTCTTTCCACTGTGTCACCACAGAATCCTTAATAAAATGCTCCTATTTACTCTGTACTATGTACTATGCATCGATGAAGTTGCTGGCAAGTGCTGTGCATCAGTAACTACAAGAAACCTTTAATTGGTCTGGCTTCCCTTATCATGATGAGGCAGGTGATGTGTGGCTCATCTTTGAGGGAATTCATAAAGAAAACTGGTTGCAGTTGGCAAGCAGCTGCTGTGCCAGGGTTTGGTTGACAGAAGGCAGTAGTGTCTTGAAGATCTGTGTGAAGAAAAAGATGAACACATTCTTTCATTCCAAAGATTGTGTCAAGCTGGCAGAGAACTCTGTATTTCCTCAGCTTTCCCTGCTCCCCACATTTTCCCAATAAACTTTCTTTGTGCAGGTCAACTCCATTGACAATTCCAATTTCTTTCAGACAACAAAGGGTGTCAAAAGGTGCCAGGGCCACCACTCTTAATAGAATGTTATTCACTGTGACCCTGAGGGGCTTGTGAGTTTATTTGTGGGAAAAAGACTCCTTGAATGCCTAAGTTAAATTCAATTCGGAAAATATTTTTTAAGTGCCTATTAGGTGCTTCTGATAAAAACATTAGAAACAAAACAGTCCCTGCCCTCTTGTAAACATATATTCTACTGGGAAGGTACAACATATACTTAAACAAATAAATAAAAAACATATTTAAAGATAATAATAGTAATGAAGACAGAGCAGGCATTGAAGCCAAGATGACCTAAGTTCAAATCCTGACTGGTACATACTGACTATGTGACACAAGATCACTCAGTGTTCTAGGCAACTATCAGTATGAGATAAAATGGACCCCTTAGTAGAGCAAGTTCTTCACCAGGAACTTTGATACAGGTCTTAGCCTATCCCTCTCTAAGCATATGAACTGGGGCGTTTCTTCCTCACACCTACAACAGGAAGGGGCTCTTCTGCTCTGACTTAGGCACAAAGCCCAGAAACCAGGTTCAGTCCTGGAGAACTCTGTCCTCTAAAGAAAGGAGGTGGGTTCTCTCTTTTTTTAGGGTTTTTTAGGGTTCTTTTTGTAAAACAAGCAAAAACCCACCCCAGCAAATTTAGATTAGTTCTAGACAAGGGACAATCACTTGTATTTGGAGGTGGAATATGGGAGATGGAATGTCACATAGGAGGGAAGATAGATGGCTAAGTCAGTTTGACTAAGTTCAATTTGACTAAGTAAAGTGAGTAGAGGAATATGAAATGAGATTATTAAGACATGTAGAAGTCATATTGTGGAAGACTTTAAATACCGATAGAGTAGTTTGTATTTTTTCCCAGAAGGAAAAGGAGTTCACAGAAGATTTTTAAGAAGGATTGTGATCTGGCTTGATCTATGTATTATGAATATCAGTTTGGCTGTATGAAAGATGAATGGGAGAAGATAGAACCTGAAAGCAAGAACAAGTTCAAGGCTATGGCAATGGATCAAGTTACAGGTGATGAATTTATGAAGTAGGGTAGAAACTGTGTGAGTGAGGAGAAGGGATGCATCAGAGAGATTTTGAGGAGATACAGTCAACAAGATGTAGAGCCTGACCCTCAGGTATCACTTAAGCATCACAGTGTTAATATGGAGAGGGAGTGGGGCTCAGAACCCAGGGAACTGGTAGTTAGAATTCATCTGGAACTACCTCTGAAAGTAGCCACTGTAGTATGGTACATATTACTATTGTCCATCATAGCTTATAAAGTCCACAGAACCATGTCTTAACTGATTGTCGGCAAGACAATTCTTCACATTGAGGGAATAAATGTGATGGAGTACTATTGTTCTGGAAGAAATGATGAGCAGCTGGACTTCAGAAAAGCCTGGAAAGACTTGCATGAACTGATGTTGTGTGAAGTGAGCAGATCCAGGAGAATATTGTACATATTAACAGCAACACTGTGAGATGATCAACTATGATGAACTCAGTTTCTCTCAATAGTTCAGTGACCAAGGGCAATCTTAAAGACCTGTGTCATCCACATCCAGAGTCTGAATGTAGAGCAAAGCATATTATGTTTACTTTTTAAGTTTTTTCCTTTCTTTCTCATAGTTTTTCCCCTTTAGTTCCAATTCTTCTTTTACAACGTGACTAATATAAAAATATGTTAAACATGATTGTATATGTACAACCTATATCAGATTATTTGATGCCATGGGGAGGGGGAGGGAAGGGAAGCTGGTAGAAAAATGTGGAACTCAAAAGCTTACAAAAAATGAATGCTGAATACTATCTGTGCTTGTAAATGGAAAAAATAAAATAAAACAACATTTTAAAAACTATTCTTCATGAATTATTTTTACTGCTTTTTTACCTCAGGTATTGCTGATCAAGCTAAAACAGAGCAGGAGAAACCCCACCTTTGTAAAAGTTATTTGCCCAGATTTGTAGAATACAAGCTCCTTGAAGGCAGAGAACGTTTTATGTTTTTCTTTGTATTTCTAGGATCTCACACAGCTGTCTGGAACTGTAAATTATAGCATCTAAACAAAGAAGAGTACTAAAGTTAGGGGAAGGTAAGGTGAATGAATTAATGAATTTATTAGGTATTTTACTGTGTGTTAAGGTTGATAGGAGGTACAATGCACTAAAGCTTACATTTAAATGGAAAGGGGAATTTGATGCCATTCTTTTATCCTATCTACTTTGCTAAGGGAGGGCCATTTTCCCAGATATATATATATATATACACATATATATATATTATTTACACTTCCTTGATATTTTAATCAGCTATTCCAGTCAGTGTCTTGAACCTGTTACTGTTTTAATTCACTTCTAGTCCCAACCACTTTCTGTACTATTTAGATGCAAAATCATTAAAGTAGGTACACACCATCCTTGCTCCTCATAGGGCAATTTAGATGTGCCTACATGTCCTTTAAACAATATACTCTCCCATTTTAAGAGATGAACAAGAAAAATAAGACCTCATCTAGCTGGATACCTACTCCAATACCTGATTGTGGGTTCTCAAAAGTTATGCCAGTGGCTGGACCAAGCTGGAAAATCCATGAAGATGGATGAGGCAAAAATGGATGGTATACCTGTTGCCTAAGGGATGGGGCAGAGATAGATAGTCTAACTGATGTCTAAGGGATGGGGCAGAGATGGATAGAATACCTGTTGTCTAAGGACTACCATCGGACTTGCTGATTGATTTTTTTGGGGCAACATTAATTTTTTAACAAATACACACAGACACATCTATTGATACCCTTTTTTAAAAAAAATCATTGTCATTTCCAAACATAGCCCTCTTCTACATGGTGAGCTATTCTTTGTAACAGAGAATAAAAAAGAGGAAAAAAAATTCAGCAAAATCAAACAACAATTCAGTTGAATATGACAATCTATACAATGTTCCACTCCATAGCTTCCCATCTTTGCAAAGAAGGAAGTGCATTCTATTTTCTCCTCTTTAGGGTCAACCTTGGTTAGACACATCAACTCCTAAAGCTCATATAGAAGGGTTGTGATGGATATGAGTGGGAGGGAATATCTATATCAGTGAAATCACAGATCCTTGAAGTATCTGAGGAATATATAGCAAGATATGATAAAAGAGAGGGTGCAAAATTCTTTCCTATTCATAAGGAGCCTCCTCCTGAACTGGTAGCCAAAGTAAAGATTTTACCCAATAACACTTTGTTTCCCTGAACCTACTCCTTCTCCTCTTTTTCTTCACATCCTCAACACACTTTGTATTTTCTATGGAAGCAGCTGGTTCCTTGCTCTTCTGGTGTGTCTGTATTTTAAAGCTAATAATGTGTCACAAAATACAGACTCCAAAAGTGAAGACTTCCAGCGTCTTGACTATTCAGCTGGCTTCAGGGCCATTTAGGAAGCAATGGGAACCTGCCTCCTTGTTGCTCTAAATGGCAAATTTAGCAAACACAATATGGGAAAATTGCCCCAAATTGGATGGATTAATGTAAGGATGTGAGATGAACTACAGCAAATGCTGTAATCATACACAATAGTGATGATGAATGGAGGGAAATGAAAAGTCCTTGGGCGACTCTGGCAGCCCCATGTTGCTTACTTGTTCCCACCCAGACACCCTTACATGGTATTTCCAAACTGATTTTGTTGATCAAATCTTACTACTGTCATCACATACTTTATGATCCTAGTCTCAGTTAAGCAAATTCTTAGAATTCAGTCATTCTTCTAGAGGTCTGGGGAGGAGCTCAGTCTCCTAATTCTCCCTATCCCATATCCCCCAAGTGATGATATAAACCCAAACATTGTGAAATGTTGGCCTCCTGCCCTGTACTCTCTCCTCCCCAAATCTCTTGATCAATAGAAGCAAAAGGTTGCTGAATTGCCATCTTGTCTTCAGGGGTTGTTTTTAGAGTGGGTTGTGTGAGCAATACTTTCTAGAAATTTTGCCTAGTGGTCTACCATTTTGGGAATTCACCTAACTTTGGGTATGCTACCCATAATATCCAATGACATTGTCAGGCCTCGGATTCTGTATTTTGGTAAAGGCATAACTAGAGTACTTGTGGGCCTTCTATATAGAAGCTTTAACGAGATTGTCACTGCAGTCCTTGAATGGATTCTCTGTGGTATTAGGTATAGTGATGGCCAAGCCATCCATCAGAAACTCAAGACTTGTGAGTACCCATTTTGGCTCAATCTCTCGTTGCCATCTTGCTCATGTTTTACATAATGCTCAGACCACTACACATGGAGCGTTTACAGAGAACTGGGAGAGCCAGTTGATAGAATGAGCTTGGTAGAAACTTCCTGCTAGGGTTTATATTTGTTTCAGAAATGAAGCTGGGCACCATTCTGTTGGTTAGTTATGGATAGTGTGGCAGAGAGAGGAGGACATTGAGGCAAAATTCAATTCAATTCAATTCAAGCAATGTTTTTATTTTTATGCTGTGAATCAAAGTCCAAAAATGTAGTGATCCCTGTTCTCAAGGATCTTATATTCAACTAAAATGTTGGAGAATGGCCTAGAAAGGGGAGATAACTCCCTGTGACCAAGGCAAAAAATGAGCTCGAAAAGGGGGAGGGAAAAAAACCAGAGGCTCCAAGTGAGTTGAGTGACTGTTAGGAAAGCAAATGTTTTCATGGTTTCCCTGCTTTAAACTCTGCACTTCTCTTGATCTGAGCACAGCGACCAGTTTTGGGGTTACAGAGAGGAGTAATTGCATGCACTAATCCTGGTTCTTACATGAAGTTCAGATACAGTGGGATTTTCCACAAGACTCTGAGGAACTTTGTGGTCAGGGAGCAAGTGATAGCCTTGAAATAAGCAAGAGTAGCTAGTGGCCTATCTGGTCACCACATCTGATGGAGGCCAGCCAGTGGCGCTTTTCTCTTTTGGGGTTAGATCGGTGTGTGGGATGGAGCTACTTGGGCAATGTCCCATGGCAACCTTGACTCAGGGGAAAAACCACATCTGACATGTACAAATGGTATTTGTTATATGCAATATAGTATCTGTGGTATTTTGTTACCAGCAGTACAGTCAGACCCTATCAATCTGGCATCTCTAGAGAATGAACTGTTTTACATAAGGGAATTGTCTATATAACTGAAACTAAAAGTCACATTAATCTTTTTTTTGCCTTAAATTTTAACAGATCTCGGTATAAATGTTTTAAATTAGATTTTTAACTTGTCTGTTCTGGCAACCCTCCCACCTTTCCATTCCCTCCCCCATTGTCTTAATTATTAAGGGGCATCTTTGTGAATGCACGATTAAATAATTTTAGAGCATTTGCCTTGGAGATCATACAGAATAAGAGGACCTAGTTTAGATTCAGTCCCTTACTATGAGAGCTTTGGTAAGTGATTGAATCTCTTTGGGCTTCAGTTTCCTCATTTGTAAAATGGGGAAACTTTTAAATTCCCTTTAAGGTCTCTCTTTGGCTCTAAGGAGTTTAGTGTCAAATCTGGTATGAGAATATTTAGAAAAGTAATGTTAGCATGGTTAAATGCTGTGGTCAAAATGGCAAAGAATCATCCAAAGACTATTGAGTCTGGTGACTGGACTTGAAGAAATAATTTAATTTAGAGGTGGGAGAAAAACTGTAGGAGAATAAGAAGCAAAGGAGTGGAAGAATGGAGAGTAAATTGTTCTTCTGAGAAGTAAGACAGAGATGACACTGAAAAAAAGAACTATTGAATTTGAATGCAGATCAAAGTACATTACTTTTAGTAAAAAGTTTGTTTGAAAAAACAAAAAATAATTCTAAAAAAGGAAAATTATATACTTTGATCTGAATTCAGATTCCATAGTTCTTCCTTTCTTTTTTTTTTTAAGGTTTTTCCAAGGCAATGGGATTAAGTGACTTGCCAAGGTCATACAGTTAAGTAAGTGTCTGAGATTATATTTGAATTCAGATCCTTCTGATTCCAGGGCCAGTACTCTATCCACTGTGCCACCTAGCTGCCCCTAGTTCTTGCTTTAGATATATCATTTTCCACTGCAAATCTTTTAGAACTGTCTTTGATCACTGTATTGCTGAGATGGGCTAAGTCTATCAAAGTTGATCATTGCACAATGTTGCTATTAAAATATACAATATTCTCCTGGTGCTGCTCACTTCACTCAGCATCAATTCATGAAGGTCTTTCAAGGTTTTTCTGAAATTTGTCCACTTCTCATTTCTTACAGAAATAGTAATATTCTATTACATTCATTTGTCACAGCTTGTCTAGCCATTCCTCAATTGATGGGTATCCTCTCAATTTCCAATTCATTGCCACCACAAAAAGAATTGCTATTAATATTGTTAGTAATTAAATATTGTTAATATAATATAATATAGTATTGTTAATAAAAACACATGGTTTTTCCCCCTTTTTTGTGATTCCTTTGGTATGCAGATGTAGTAGTGTTATTGCTGGATCAAAACATATGCGTAGTTTTATTGTTCTTTTAGCATAGTTCCAAATTACCCTTGGGAGTTTTGTCCTCCCAGTTTAAATTTTTTTTTAAATCGGGGTAAAAGTGATCATTCTTAACCCCCTTTGCCTCACTTCTCTTTTACCCAGCCTTAATTACTGAATGGGCATTGCCTTGGCCAAACTGTGACCTGGGAGAGATCTTAACAAGGTCTCCCACTGTATCCAGGGCCATCTCCATTCTAACCAATGGACCCAAATGGCTTTGGAGGAGAAAGTGAGGCCAGTGATGTGGCAATAGTTCTTCCCCTCCCCCCACTTAAATCCAATTACTTGCATGTCATGGCATCACCTCCCTGATATTATGGGCTTATTGGAGAATGAAGAACAAACAACAATTTACAGGAAAGAAACATTTCTCCTCATCACTCTTGGTCAATCAAACTGTTTCCTTCAGGCTTTCCTCAGAAGGTGACATCTGCTTTTTTGTCTATTATTTGACCTCTCCTTTGAACTTTTCTTTCATTAGCTATCTCCTTTGAGAACCACAGTTCAACTATTACCTAACTTATGGTGAATAATCTGTTTTAGTTTTAGGTCTCTAATACACCTTAAGGAAGGCAATGATTCTCATGATTCTGTTTCCTCAAATGGATACAAGAGTTGAGTGAAACAGTGAATAAAATAGTCTTTAAAAATGACTAAGAAAGCTAGTGGCCTTTGTTCTACTTTGCCCTAGTAACATATCATAACTCTTCCTTTCTCTAGTTACTCAACATTTATAAGTAGAAAGACTTGATAATGGCTCATTTGATTTCAAGTAATTCAATAAATATTTATTAAATGCCTATTATGAGTCAGACACTGTTAAGTTCTGGGGATTTAATTAACAGAAAGAGAAAGATTCCTGCCTTCCAGGTGCTTACAGTCCAAAGGGACTGACTACACACAAAAGGAGGCAGGGAAGGGGGGGGCATGGAAGACACCAGAGGGTAACTCATGGCATTAAAATCAGGCAGAGCAGCAGGTACAAAGTGAAGTGGAGGAAAGACTATCATGAAAAGGTTCCAGGCCTAAAATGAGATACTCTATGATAGTAGGAAAACATTATAGTACTATATATAGTCATAGAGGTTGTTGGAAACTTGGGGGAACTGATGATCTTTTAGACCCTGGCAGGGGGGAAAATGCCAGCAGGTGATAGTCATCAGGAAAGTCTACTCTCAGACTTGGCACAGGCTTTACCAGTTCCTTATCATTCTTACAAATCAATGTGTGGAAGACTGGTTCCCATTATCTCTACAGCAAGTTGGTTTTGCAAAGGTCATGAACATTTTTGGAAGAAGGCAGTTTTATATAGATATATCATTTAGATGTATTTAACTGATTTCTCATCTCTAATGTTATGGGCAGAGTGAATTTGATATTGTTTAGTGAAGATCCCAACTATGCAAACCTAGAATATAGAAATTTCTAAGGAAGAGCAGATTAGGTATATGAAGCAAGAGGAGGAAGCAGGTCCATATCAGAGGTAATCTGTCACAAATAAGCCCCAGAAGTTTAGAAAGGGTCCTCAAAGCATAGAGAATTTTTTGATTATCATACAGCTCAATGAAAAACATTAGCAAATGATAGTTCTTACTTTAACCTTTAATCAACTGAAAGGAATTTTCTTCTCTACTAAGAGGACAGTAGATATATGCTTTAGAGACATATCCTTTCTCTATTCCTGATTACCAAACTTCCATTTCATTCTGTCTCATCCTGGAATCTTCCTCAGCACCTAGGGCCTTTTCACCTTATAACAACATTTAACCATTCCTTTCTGTTATTGTTTAGTCATTTTTCCAGTTGTGTCTGACTCTTTGGGATCCCTGCCTCTCTGTAAAGTCTGACCCTACAATTAAGGGATGTGTAAAGGTTAGTCTCTTCCTAGTTAGTAATATAAATGTAGTTACTCAAATGTGACTCCCTCATAATGCCTTTTTTGTTGTTGTTTCTCTATCCTGAGACTATCATTACAATACCCACATTTTTTTCCCTGAGGAGAACTAGGGTAATTTCCATTGTCCAGGACCAACTTTTTATAGGGTCATGATTAAGTCCAGGAAGAAAAATGTGAAAAAATAGGTAGGGAGCTTTCTGAAGTTTTGAACAGTCCCCAGAATAAAAATCAGAGGTCTAGGTCATGAAAAGACTGAACCTTACAAGGGTCATGGAATGATATAGAGTAAATCTTACTTAAAACTGGCCTGTATGGACGGAATGGTGATGGCAGCAGCAGCTGTCTCTAAAGTAAAAGATCATGATTTATGACTCAGAGTCTGTTCATCAAGTCATTAGCCGATTGCATGTTGACAGAGTGTGGCCTTCTTGGACCTACTTCATCAACCTGCAACCATAATAGAAAGCTACAAGGAACTTCCCCTACTTTGAGAATTCAAGATTGATATAGCTGCCACAAATGGGGAGTGGGGGCTAGGGGCTGGGAGGTTGTCTGTTGGTGGCCAATATTATTAGAATGGAGCTCCAGGGCAGGTAGAGAGTTTCATGTCCTGAGTCTCTGACAGGTAAGTGTGTCCTTTCTAAAGAGGATACAGGAGAAAAATAGATTAAAAGGTGAAATAACATCCATCTAGTGAAAGGAATACTTCATTGGACTTGGATATTGTTCCCTATGGTCAGGAAGATGGAAAACATGTTGCCTTTGGAAGGTCATATTGCTGAAGGGCTAATTGTATGTGACTTACTGAGACAACATTTTGATGGATTCATTTTCACATCAAGTCAAATGAGGTAACATATAATTTTTGCAAACTTTAAAGTGATATATAAATATTAGCTATTACTATGCCATAGATATTGGTTAGGAAAGGGGATAGCAAATTAATATCTCAGGACAAAATGAGTCTTATCAAAGGAGAACCCAAACTTTCTTTCTCTTTCTCTTTTCCTTCCTTCCTCCCTCCCTTCCTCCCTCCCTCCCATCTTTCTTTCTTTCTTTCTTTCTTTCTTTCTTTCTTTCTTTCTTTCTTTCTTTCTTTCTTTCTTTCTTTCTTTCTCCCTTTCTCTCTCTCTTTCTTTCTTTCTTTCTTTCTTTCTTTCTTTCTTTCTTTCTTTCTTTCTCCCTTTCTCTCTCTCTTTCTTTCTTTCTCCCTTTCTCTCTCTCTCTTTCTTTCTTTCTTTCTTTCTTTCTCCCTTTCTTTCTTTCTTTCTCCCTTTCTTTCTCCCTTTCTCTCTTTCTTTCTTTCTTTCTTTCTTTCTTTCTTTCTTTCTTTCTCTTTCTTTCTTTCTTTCTTCTTATCATTTATTCATCCATCCATCCATCCATCCATCCATCCATCCATCCATCCATCCATTCATGTTTGTATCTATTTTTTACAAGTAAGATTTATTCATTGAAAGGCAATGGGTATAATAGATTGAGCTCTGGATTTGGAGTTAGGAAAACCTGGGTTCAATTCCCATCACTGATATTTATTAGCTGTGTGACACATGACCTCTTTAAGCTTGTTTCTTTATTATCTACTAGTAAAATGAAGAAATAACAGCACCTATTTCACAGAGCTATTGTAAAGATTCAATGAAATTGTTTACATAAAGCAAATTTCAAACTTAATAGTGCTTCTTAAGTTAATTATTATTAATTAAAAAACATTCACAAAACCCCTAATATGAGTCAATATTGTGTTAACCACTAGGAATAAGGATGGATCCAGGACCTATGATTTTGTTATTAAAGGGAACTTCTGGGTGAGATGTGGCATGGTAGAAGTTCAGAATATATCTTGGAAAGGAAGTTGCTGATAAAAATTAATATAAATCAGCCAATAGGTGCTGAGATTTGTTTCTAAATTTGTTCTGATATATACTAGCAGATGGCAAAATCGTCTATATCTTTAGGTTATTTCATTAGCACTCCTGTTTTGTCCACTTTAGTAGGTGGAATCATCCTCATTGAAACATTTCCAGTGAGTGGGGTTTACTATTTCTGATTTCTTTCAATATATCTTGCTCTCTCATTTTTTAAGAACATGAAGGAGTGCCCCTCCCTCTGCTGTATTCAGTTGACCATTCTGATGGGTCTGACAAATACCAGACTGTGACCCTATGCTGCTCCACTGATTTCCAAGGCTTACTGGAGCAGTTGAATGATTACTCTTCCCCTACACTTCAAATTTTCCCTTGTAAAGAAACACAATTAAATCTCACAATATAATGACCACATCTATCAGTTCATGCAACATTTTATACTTCTGGGTCTTCTGAGAGGAGTTATATTTCATTATTTGTTCTTCAAGATAGAAGTTGTTTTTTACAATGATTTTTTTTTGTTTTTTTCTTTTTGCAAGGCAATGGGGTTAAATGACTTGGCCAAGGTCACATGGATAGGTAATTATCAAGTATCTGAAACTGTATCTGAACTCAGGTCCTCCTGACTCCAGAGCCGATGCACTACCTAGGTGCCCCCAATGATTTTTTTAAAGTTGGTAATTAGCACAAAACATTTTCCTTCTCCAGCTCCTATCCTCTTCTTCTTTTGGCTATAATAGAAGCCAAACTGGACAAGGAAGGAATTTCAGGGACAAACCTTTCATAATCATTTCTTCTCCAAATTGTGCTATGTATGGTAAACTTATTCAAGATGTAAAGGAAATGAAAAAGAAGTGACTCATAGACTAGTGTTTCTTCTATCCTTCAGGCAGTGAAGGACATAGCAGAGAAAATTTCCTTTGGTCCACCGTTTGAAATGGGCTGTTTTCCCTAGAGCAATAGGATGGCATAGGCATAATTATTGAAAGCCAGTGGCAGGACAAAAGTCAAGATAACTGGCCCAGAATACAGTGGAAGACCTTGGTGTCTTTGATGCCTGACCAAACTTTGTGCTTTATAGTATCTACTTCAGCCACCTTCATAGCCATTGGAACAAACCATTCCATCTGATCATTACACTGCGGAGGTCTTCACATGCTTGGGTAGACACCCTCCCAACTCACCAATGGGTTTGAACCTGTTGGTTACCCTCAACCTCACTCTTAGTCCATTTGCTGAGATGGTTTACCAGAATGTGCCTACTGAGTATACAATAGCTTCTTGAAGCTACAGGTGAGAGTTAAGTACCAGGTCGACACATAGGTGGATGTGCAGCCTGGAAAAATGCTCAGCAAGGCCTTGCATGGGAGATGTTAATCTCCCCTGAATAATTCCCCTCATTCCCCCTCCCCCACTCCCCTTTAAAACTAATAATAGCTAGATGAGAGGTAATGAGGGACTGGATTAGAGAGGAAAGTGGAAATAGATATAAGAGATATTGCAGAGATAGAAGCAATATCCTTTGTAACTAATTGGTTGTGGGAAATAAGGGAGAGGAAAGAATCAAAGAAAATTGAAGGTGACTGGGAGAATGATGATGCCTTGAACATTGGTAACAAGGTTAAAAAGATGGGCAGGTTTTTGGAGGAAGACAAAGCCAGTTTGAGTTATATTGAATGTGATACATCGACACGGAATTTTGGGGGAAGATATCTCACAGCTGATTGGAAATGTGGGATTAGAATTCAGGGAAGAAGTTGGATTTGAGATAAAAGTTTTTGGAGTCATCTGAAGAAAGTTTGTAATTGAAACAATGGTAATGGTTGGCATTGCCTAGGAAAACCATTTAAATAGAAGAGAAGAGTGCTGAGGACAAAGTCTTGGATGATAGCCACACTTAAGGGGTGGATTAAAAAAAAGAGAAAACACCAAAGGAGATTAGAAGAAGCAGACAGGTAAGTAAAAATAAATAAATAAATAAATAAAAGTAACATCACAGAAACAAAAACAAACAAGAGTATAAAGAAAGAGTGCATAGTCAGCAGTTTCAGTAGCTGTTGATAGGTCAGGATAGGTTGAAGACTAAGAAGAGACCATCAATTAGTAGGTGACTGGTGAACTTACTATGTTTTCATCAGAGTGGCTAGACCACTCATCTTAAATATTTAGGAAGAAGATGAGGAGCAAGAAAAGGAGACAGAGAAAGAATGGTAAGAGCAATAGGAAAAGACCCAAGAGAGCATGCTATAACTTAAACTAAGGGAATAAAGACCATTTAACAAGGGGGAGTGGATCTGAGTTGTCTTGGATCTAATTGAGAAAGTCTTCAATCAATCAGGTGAAATTACAGGGTGTGGGATAAGATCAACAAGAGGAGTAGACATTTTCTCCTACTTTTCTGGACTCTAAAAACTCCCCCAATATAAATATTATGTTCAAGAGGAAAAGTAAATTACAGCTGTCTGTTCATATAAAGGTCTAAGTGGGCAAATAGCTTGACGAATTCACACCAGAGCAGGCTAATCATTATTCCTTAGAGATAATCCCTAATGCATTTCTTCAGTACTCCATTTCCACCAGCCCCATGTTCTAGCAGGGTGGAAGAATATGACCCACACTTTGTACTCTTTGATCCAAGGGATTGCCTTGTTGTGGTTGTAGTCTCTGATAGCACATCTTGGCCCTGACCTTACTTACCATTTTATGTCAGTAAGAAGCAGAACACAACTCTGTCCTTTTAACCATCCTCTTCTCTCCTCATCCTATCTCACTGAAGAGAAGATAAAGATATAGGAAAGAAGAAAGCTTTGTCTAGGGCAATAGAGTATACTTGTCTAAAAACACAGCCATTGAAATAAATAACAGAGGGAACTGAGGCAGGGCACCAGCATATGTGGAGCTGAACCAGACCTGAAGGAAATGAGACTGGCACCTAGCTGGAGTTTTGTCCCCTGAACAGTTGTGGGGAACTGTGGCTGTTGAAAAGTAAATTCCCTGGTTTAGGAAAAGATTGAAAATAGCTTTGACATCAGATTCTAGGAGAAACCACCATCAAAGGGGGGAGATCTGAAAATAAATGATAGGGGAATATATAGAAGAAAAACTAAAATTAACATAGATCTCAGGGGGGAAGAAAACTCAGTTTAAAAATCTCGAGCATAAGTAGACTAATTGGTGGAGAAGATATTAATAAAGAAGAAAACATAGCTACCAGCAGGACTAATGAGCTCAAACATCTCTAAATAAATATTTAAGACAAAGGATGGTTCAAGAGAGACATAAGAATCAGGAAAGCAGAATTTATTGCATATACAGTGGAAGTAATTGGCAGAATAGGAAAAAAACCCCATGCAACCATAGTAGTGATTTTCTCCATAGAAGCAAAAGAGAGTACAACTGATTGAAATTATAAATATGTGAAAATGAAGGACAATTTGGAATAAAAGAAGAACAATATTGTTTAAAAAACCCATATAATCACTATACAAGCAGAAATTTGATCTTGAAGGCAGACTGAATAAAGACAAAGTAAAAATCATAGTTCTCCTTGAAGAACAGGATAAGTTTAAAAAAACAACTTGAAAAAGATATAGCATTAAGAAAAATGCCTGGAACTTTTGAAACCATAGATCACCTCCAAAATAAACTAGAATCAAACCAAAATAAACAATAAAACAGCTCATGCTGCAGACTTCAAGATAAACAGTAGTGAACTTAATTCTAGTGACAACAAGTTCAACAAGGATTCAGAAGTAAGATCCTTAAATACAAAGGAAAGGGAATTTGAATAACACAAGACTTATTGCCCTTAGAAGAAACTACAGAAGGGAATGGAATAATGTATTCTGAAGAATAAGGGAACATAAGATACTAACCAAGAAAACTTAAGCCTGATCAACAATGAATAAAAACTGACATTCAGTAAAGATGGCATCTGAAGTATTCCTACTTAAAAATAGCAATAGCAACAACAAACAGATGTGAGTAGAGTATTCATTCTAAAACAACCCACATATGAAAAACCAAAAAAAGGTAAATAAACAAATCTACCAAGGAAAGGAAAAGTAACATAACCAACCTGTTCCTTCTCTTTCCTCCCCCCAAAAAAACTTGGGGGGGAAAACCAGTTATGAAGTTAAAAAATAGCAAAATGACAATAACAGCTTGGCAAATGGAAAAGAAAATAATTATGGGAGAGAGCAGGGGGTGGAAATAAACTGTATGATATAAGGCACAGAAAAATTTCTACAATTAGGAAATATTTCTATTCTCCCTATCTCCTTCAGGGATAGATTTTTTCCAAGAGTGAGGCACAACAGAAATAAAGAATGGGGGGGGGGGGGTAAGATTTCAAAGTAACATCATAGAAATTGTTTAGAAGAGGTTAACTCAAAACAGATACTTTAGGAGGTTTAATCCATAAGGAACCTGGCCAGAGACTAAAGATGTGATAAATAAGTATAAGGACAAGGGGCGGCTAGGTGGTGCTGTGGATAAAGCACCGGCCAAGTCAGGAGTACCTGGGTTCAAATCCGGTCTCAGACACTTAATAATTACCTAGCTGTGTGGCCTTGGGCAAGCCACTTAACCCCATTGCCTTGCAAAAAAAAAAAGAACCCCCCCCAAAATAAGTATAAGGATAAGCAAAAAATAAAGACTTGGAATAGAGAGTAAGGAAGAAAATTAATGAAGAGACTGAAGTAAAGAATTTTTTTTTGAAAAATATGTTGAAAATTAGCAAAAAAAATCTTACAAAATTAATTAGAATAGTGGAAGGAGATTTTTTTGTCACTTATTTGAGAGAAAAAAGAATTTTATATAACTAATTAAAAGAAAGAATTAATGTATTAATTAAAACTCTAAAACTAGAGAAAATGGTGACAAATAGGAAGACAAGGTTTGAGAGTTAGGTGAAGAGCAACTCAGGGATTAGGGTTGCCTTAAATTGGGTTATGCAAAAATAAGTGAAGACTTATAAAGGGAAAAGTCCTAATTTAAGGGAAAAAAGCAATATTTAGAGATGAATGGATAAAAATAAAATCCAACTGTCATGTCTTTAAATGTGAATGAATTAAACAGTCCGATAAAAAAGGAGTTAACACTTTGTATAAGAAAACAAATCTGTTGCTTACAAGAAATAAACCTAAAGGACCAAAATATTCACAGAGTAAAAATGAAGAGTGGGTACATTTTCTGTGTGTCACATGAATCCCAAACAAGAGTTGCAATCATGCTTTCAGACAAAGCAAAAATAAAAGTTCACAACATAATAGATACTGAAAGAAAATTATATTATGCTAAAAGGAGTCAAAGACAACAAAACAATATCAATGTTAAATTTATATGGTCTAAATCGCTTAGCATCTAAATGCATAAAAGAAAAGTTAACTTGAATTATAAGAAGACATAGACAGCAATATTATAATAGGAAATGATAATGTCTGTCAGTTTTGGTCAAGTCTGACAGAAAGATAAACAAAAAGAAAAATATAGATTTCAGCAAATTGCTGGAGAAACTAGAGTTAAAAGACTTATGGCATGCTTTAAATAAAATTGCTAAAGAAGATCCATATTTCTACATACCACCATATAAAAATTGACCAAACATTAGAACACAGATATTACAAATAGTATAAAAAGGCAAAAATAGTAAATACATACTTACAGGGTCAAAACATCATGTAAAAAAAGTGAGAAAAAAAATCATAATGATGAAACAACATGGCAAAATTTTTGGGATAAAGCCAAAAGAATTTGGGGCATAAAGTTATATTACTAAAAATACTTAATAAAGTAGAAAATAAAAGAATTAAAGAGCTGAATAAGCATGAAAAAGAATATCAACAACTTCCAAAATAAGTATAAAAAAGGAGATATTAAAATTAGAGGAGAAATAATAAATTAAAACAAGCAAAAACTCTATGAAAGTAACTAAAAATAAAAACTGATTATTTGAAAAAAACTAGCAAAATGGAGAAGTATTTAGACAACTTCATTAAAAAGAGGGGGACAAAAATGACAAGGCACAGGCTATTATCAGTCCAAGATCAAATTGAAGAATCCCCAAATCAAACAGTATTAAAGAAATTTGGCCAATTGAAGAAAATGACACTCCCACTCTGACCCATAAGAGAAATATCATCATCCTCTTTGAAACTCTCATCTCTTTTAGACTTGCTCTCCTTTCCCTTGTGCCTTCTCCCAGAGTGCATCAAGGGGATGGAGGTGATAAAAGAAATCTGCTCTCCTCTTACATTCTTTCTTTCTTTCTTTTTTTTCTTTAAAGTTTTTGCAAGGCAAATGGGGTTAAGTGGCTTGCTCAAGGCCATACAGCTAGGTAATTATTAAGTGTCTGAGGTCGGATTTGAACTCAGGTACCCCTGGACTCCAGGGCCGGTGCTCTCTATCCACTGTGCCACCTAGCTGCCCCCTTCTCTTACTTTCAATATGGTTTTGTTGTTTGTCCTTCATTCTTTTTAAAAATTATTTTAGGTTTTTTTATTTTTATTTTTTGCAAGTCAATGGGGTTAAGTGACTTGCCCAAGGCCACACAGCTAGTTAATTATTAAATGTCTGAGACCGGATTTGAACTCAGGAACTCCTGACCCTAGGGTGGGTGCTTTATCCACTGTGCCACCTAGGCGCCCCTGTCCTTCATGGTTTTTTTTTTTGAAGAAAACCATGACATCAGGAAGATCTTGAAAAAGGTGTGTGTGTGTGTGTGTGTGTGTGTGTGTGTGTGTGTATTACTGTGCAAAGTTGCCAACCTCACTTTCCTCATTTTCCTGGTAAAAAAGACCAATAACAATTGTGAAATAAGAATGCAGACTGAGAAAGGAGTTCAAGGCCATTTTTTCTTAACTCCAATATCCTGTGTAAAGGAAAGGAACTTTGAAATCTCAAGGAAGCACAGTTTAGAATCCAACCTATTAGAGAAGGGAGACTTTCTGGAAAGCGCCAGCTTCAAGAATTGCACCCAAGCTCAAAAGATCCCATGTTAAAGAGTTTGAGTATTCTACTTTCTAGAGCAATAAATCAAGCCAGGAAGCATCTATTAAAAACCTACTCTATGCAAGGAACTATGGTAAGAACTATAGATATAAAGAAAGGAGCAAAAACCCTTGCAGATTTTTGATGCATACTTTTCCTTGGAAAAAGAAGAAACCAGTTCATATAGTTCTTGTGCAGAGTCACACTTGGAAAGGAAAATCAACAAGGTAATCAGATAATTGAAGTCTGATTAGAAGAGTCTGATCAACGTATTTACACTACTAATACTGAGTCAACAGTATTAAATGTAGTAGAGAAGTCAAGGAGGATGAGGGATGAAAATTGCCATTAGAGTTGTGATTAATAGTTATTTAGTAACCTTTGAGAGAATAATTTTAATAGACAAATTAGTAAAGGAGATGCTCAATAGTGATATACAGGGGCTTTGGGTGTAGACAGTTTTTTCAGGATGTTTAGGACTGAGACAGAAAAAGAAGATAGTTGCTGAATGGAATAGCAAGGTTAAGGAAAGGCTGTGAATTTATCAAATATTTATTGGACTAGATGACCTCTAAGATCCCTTCCAACTCAAGAACTTTTATAATTCTGCAATTCAAACACTTTTATATAAAAGCCAGTCCTTTTCCTCTTGGAGCTTACAGCCACTAGGAAGCATAAGATATAAATAGATCTAATGTTGAGATCAAACATCTTGTTAAACCCATTGTCAACAAGCCCCTTTTCTTGGAAATTAAGAATCTCATTTTCCCACTGCCTAAGGGCCCGTAACTTAAAAAAAAGGAATGGCTGAACAAGTTGTGCTATATGATCATGATGGTAACCTACTGTGTTGTAAGAAATGATGAACTTGTTTATTTCAGAAAAACATGGGTAGTCTTGCACAGCATAATGAGTGAAATGAGTAGAATGTGAGAACATTGTATACAGAAACAGCCACATTGCTTTAAGAACTGAGTGACTGTCATTTTGACTATTATAAGCAACTAAACTACAAACAACATATGAAGGAAGATACTATAAAGAAGAAAGAACAGATGAATAGAAGTATATAAAATGATTTTATATATATATGTACATATTTGTGTTTAATATGGGGAAGGGAAGAGAGAAAGGTTAAAAAAAGAAATTTGCATAACTATTATATATTTAAAAGGAATAGCAAGTACACAATAGATTTGCAGCTTTATGTACAATTATCTTTTTTATTCTACTATGTTATGGAAGTGCTTGTTTTATTTAAAAAATAAAATAGATAAAAGAAAAAAAGAAAAACTACCACTTTATGGAATAAAATCTGCTTTGGATATAGAAAAAAAGTTAAATCTGCAGGTTGTCTGTTAAAACTGTTCTACCTGGCCTGATTTTCATTTTTAGATATGTTTCCATACTGATCACTCAGGATGCCAGATCTGTGACAGTGTGAGTACCTCATGTCATAATCAGAGGTATATGTCAGTGTTTTTTGTCTTATTATTATTTTTAATGTTTTATTGCTCTTTGAGATAATGTCTACCACATCGCTTATTAATGGAAGCCCTGGTAGTCACATGGCAGAAAAGTTTCTCTCAAGAACCCTTTTGTATCAGTCTCAAAAACCCCTTTTATCTGAAATAGAGGAATCAAATGATGCTGACTTTGACATTTCTAGGTAAATGCCATTTGACAGTCACTAGTGAAATTCCTGTGTTATGTCTGTGGTTATAGCTTGGCATAGATAACTCTATAATCAGATAGTCAAGTAAAGAAAATGAGGATAGCTGATATTTCTAGAAGGCTTTTTTAAAAATTTTTTTGTTTATTTAAGGAAATGGGGTTAAGTGGCTTGCCCAAGGTCACACAGCTAGGCAATTATTAAATATCTGAGGCTGGATTTGAACTCAGGTCCTCCTGACTCCAGGGTCAATGCTCTATCCACTGCATCACCTAGCTGCCCCTAGAGGGCTTTTTTAAAAGAAAGACTTTTTAAATATGTCATCATGCAGTTCCTATGAAGAAACCAATGCAATTACAACTATTTTTATTTTACAGATTAGTTAATTGCTGTCACCCACAGCCTGTATCTAATAAGTGGTTAAGTCAGGATATGAACCTAGGTCTTCTGCTTCCAGTCTGACACTTTCTTCCCTACAGTTTGCTATCTCCTTCTACTATAATACAAGAGAAATGATAGTCCTCTTGCATGCTGCCCTGGTATGAACACATCTAGGGTATTATATTTGATTCTACTTTTTGCAGTTTAGGAAGGACACTGATAAGGCTGAAAGGTGTTTAGAGAAGAGAAACCAGAAAGGCTTTAAAATCATGTCCAGGAATGTGCTAGTAAATGTTTAACAACCAGTTCTCTTGCTATTAATAGGGGATGGTGGGGAGTGGAGGAGGATGTATGAAGGATATACTTTAAAATTTAATGTACATTAATAACATTTTTCTATATTTTCTTAATAATATTAATAATGATAACTAAATTTATATCATACTCTGTGCCAAATAAAATTATCTCACAATTTTATAAAAACCTTGGGAGACAGATCTTATTATTACTTGGATTTTACACAGGAGGAAACTGAAGCAAGTAGAAGTTAAGTGACTTGCTCAGGGTCATACAGCTACAAAATATGAGAGGCTGAATTTGAACTCAGATTTTCCTGAAGTCTATACAAGCAACAAAAAATAAATCAAGATTTAGTTTATATTGTTGGTCAATCTCCAAGATGAAAATGCACTAAAAATTTAAGAGTTGACTCTTATAAACCAGGATGAGCTAGCTCTGGCACACTGCTGAGATTTATGCCATATAAGAATCAGTTGAAAGAAAGGAGACTATTTGGTGAAGAAGATCTTGAGTTTGTAAAAAGAAAAGACTTGGGAGAGACATAGTAACTATTTGCAAGTATTTGAAAGGTTATCACAAAGAAGAGACATTGAACTGCTTTGGTCCTAAAGAGCAGAACTATTTAAGAGCTGAAAAGAGGAAAATTCAAGCTAAATGTAGATTTGTTTTTTACAAACTATTAAGTCTTTAGAAATAGAATGCTTGCCTCAGGAGAGAGTGGGATCTTTCCTCACTTAATATCCTCTTAATGGGAATTTTGTAGAATGGATTCTTGTCCATGGACAGGCTGACAATTTGTCTTCTGAGGACCCTTCCAATTCTGAGATTTTTTGACACTATTGATGACACCCCTGAGCACAGGACATCCTGGATGCTCTCCTTGACTCTATAGCAGTACAGTGGCTACAGGCAGCTCTGGATCTTGACTGACACCACTGGAAATTCCTCTTCTGAGAAAACCAACTAGAGAGCTATGGACCCAAGAGAAAACTGCTCCTCTGATAGCTGTACTTAGAGGACTTGTTGGAAATTACTGAGAAGCAAGAGTATTGATTGAGGCTGCAGTAATAGCGATAACAGCATTATAAAGACAAACAACTTTGAAAAACTTAAGAACACTGGGAAAAGCAACAATCAAACCATAATGCCAGATGATTGATGTTGAAGTATAGTACCCACCTCCTGATCCTGAAAGATAAGGATGGACTTGGGGTATAGAATGAGAATTTTTTTTTAGATTTGACCTATATGTGAATCCCCCCCATTTTCATTTTTAAAAGTTCTAAGCTTAAGAAACAAAACAAACATTTCCATAACAAAGTAGAATAGAAAAAAAGATGATTGCACATGAAACTGCAAATCTATTTGTACAACTTAGAGTTCCTTTTAAATATATAATAATATTATCAAGTAATTTTTCATATCCCCTTTTTCTCTACCCCTCCTCCCACTATAGAAATGATTACAATTAGACACAAATTTGTGTTTGTGTGTGTGTGTGTGTGTGTGTGTGTGTGTATAAAACCATACTATACAACACACTACTAGTTATCTGATTGTAGAAGGCAGCTTCCATTATAGATCCTTTGTAATTAATTTGAGTATTTGTAATGGTCAAAATGACTTGGTTGCTCAAAGTTGTTTTTAAAATAATATTGCTGTTACTATAATGCAACATTCTCTTGGTTCTGCTTGTTTTGATCATTATCTTGTGAAAATTTTTCCATGTTTTTATAAAATCATCAAGATCAGCATAGCATCAAAATTTTCCTTTATGGTCATATGTCATAACTTGTTTAGTAAACCATTCCCTAATTGACAGGCATCCACACAATTTCCGGTCCTATACCACCACAAAGAGAGTAACTATAAATTTTTTAGGATCTTTTTCTAAGAATTTACTGATTGCAAAAAAAGAAGCTATAGTTCTTTGTGATCCATCAAATCATATACATATGACTGTTTTCAGGGTTTTTAAGGAGATTCTAAGACATTATAAATAAAGGAATTGTTTTGGTGATTATAGACAAATTGTATATTGTATATTTGTGTCTTATCTGAGGATTTGAATTTCTCAATCTGAGTTAGAGATGGTTCTCAACAACCCATGAGAAGCTCCTGATTTGAAGTATGAGGACTCATGACTAAATAAATTGAGCACACACGTTGAAAAAGTCATGGACAGAAGACATTGGTGAGAAGAGAAACTGCTTACAAAAGTCATCAGAAGATGGGAACACAGAACTCAGGAGAGAATGGTAGTTTATTTGAACTGAGGATGACTTTTTCAGTTGCTTTGCTTGGGGTCATGTTGATGGGAAGTGAGGCATTATTTTCCTGAGTATTGATTGACTAGATATTGTTCTTTGTTACAACCCACAGCTTGAGAAAGGAGAAAGCTTATGAGTCTTATTATTAGGTTTTGGTATGTGCTGACTCTCCCTCATGGACACTTATATATTAATGGAAGAATGATACTAAAGTTACAGACTGTTGTGGTTTGGTTATTTTCGCCTTTACCTTCTGATGAAATATTTTGTTATGACTTTTCTAGTTTCTTTCTTCTTGTTTAGAAATTATTTTATGCTTAAGAGTCAATGGTGTCATTGTGAAAACCTTATTTAAATAGTGAACATATTGGTGAGGGCTGAGGAGCTGCTGAGTTTAGTAGCAGTATCTCCCCTTCTTCATCTGAGTTTTTCCTAGGTCTTGAGAATGAAGAATAGCAGCATGGTTGCACCCATGTCCAGCCTCACTATTCTAGGAATTTCTTCAATACCTCCCAGTGTGAGTACAGGTTCTGAGTAGAGAGCCAGCTTGGAGAGAGAATTGGGTGTTGGTGCAGGTGCTACATCAGACACACTCCCCCAGTCTATAATGCCAGTAAGAGTGGTTCAGTGTCACCTGTCATGATATATATGAATTATAGGAAGAGCTGTTATGTATAAGAGGTATTCATTAGAATTATTTTGTTCATCAATGGGTAAGAATTATAAATAGATTTCATTTCACCATAAAGGAACATTCCCTAATAATTAATATCCAAACATTGAATGGGATGCTTGAGGAAGTAGGGGATTCTAGATCAGAACAATTGAGTGACTAATTGCCTAGGACTTCCTATCCAGGATCCTTGGTTAAATGCAGGTTGGACTAGTTGGACTAGTCTTTGAGGCTAGTTAAGTGGCTGATGAACAGCTAGGAAGTATATGAGATGGGATTTGAATCCAAGTCTTCCTGATTCTATTTATTCTAGCCCTAACTACCTCACAACTAGGGAAGAATCTGAAGCAAAGTTTTTTTTTCCTAATCATAACTTATGCTACTCTGTGCTAGAAGAGACACAAGTAAGATCTAGATTCTTCTTCATGATGGGGGTTAGTGACCCATGGAATTCATGACAAGCGGGGCATTTAAAACAGTTTTTAGTGGCCATATTGGTCCTTCATCACTACTGTATCTTATCCTTAAACCCTAACCCCCAAATTCAGCATAGATGAATGGTCACCCTAGCCTTACTCAAAATTACATAGTCATTTGCTTAGGCATTGTTACAAATGATTGCTATGTGCCACACTTGCTTCTCTTTTTTTTTTTTCCGCCTTCAGATTTAGGCCTTTATAACATTTTTGGCCCCTGGGAAAATAAGTTTGTTGTCAGAGGTAGTTAACATAGGTTAGGTTGGATGCCCCAAGGTTCCTTTGTATCTCTATTTCTGAATTGAATTCAAAGAAAGCCAGTGCATTGAGTTTCAATCCTATTAGAAAAATTTGATCTATGATTTCCCCCGGGGGAGTAGAATTATGAAGCACCTGCATGTTACCATAATCCTCCCATTATAAATTTATTAGTATCAGATCTTATCAATGAAAACTTACTTAATGAAGGCTCTTTCTGAATAGAACATGAATACCAACTTCTAGCACATTCATCAGATAACTATTATGTTTTGAAACTTTTTTTTTAATCTCATTTGCTAGTTCATGACCTGTTCAATAGGCCATCTCTCTTTGCTTTGAAAGGAAAGAAGCAGAGAAAAATGAACCAGGACAAATGGTGCATGGCAGGAATTCCACTGAGGCTGTTAGAGATGTACATCCCTTGATCAGTATGGTGTCATAGGCAGATTACTTGTTGGATTCTATGTTCTCTAGATGGTTTGAAATGACAACTATATTTTCCCTTTCTTTCATTTGTCTATGATGACTTTCCCAGGGGAAAAAAATCCAACTTGCCAAAATATCCTTAATGAGCTCTTTGACCTATGGGGGAGGGTTCAAGCTCTGAAAATGATTTTCAGTCAAATGATCCTGAGCGACTTCAACTTTCCCTGTGGATATTTCTTTCATCAGTTTTCAAATAAACTGGAGAAGATGGACAGAGTCTTACATGTCTTTGTATCTCTGATAGAACTTTGCACATAGTTCCTCTGTAAATGTTTATTACTACATTGATATGTTATGATATAAATAAGGGCCAGTAATGAGCCCTGGATATCAAAGTTTTATAGGATGGGTGGTATTGTTATCCTTAATGCAGCTAGGGGAAGCTCTCAAAAGATACAGAATGGGTCCTATCCCTAGAAGAAGTGAATTGGGTGCTAAGAGTTTGGGTGAAAATTTTGTTTTTTCCTAAGTTCTTCATGGTCTGAATTGAAACATTACACCCTAGTGGGTATGCCTGAATTGCGTTCCTTTCTCATGACTTGTGAAAACTTGAATTAGTAGCCTCTTAGGCTTTTGCTTATATGATCAATACATAGGATTTTTGCTGTTTTATTCCTGCTATTTCAACAAGCACATTTCTTTTTTTTTTTAGTTTTTTTTTTTTTGAAAGGCCAAGGCCACACAGCTAGGTAATTATTAAGTGTCTGAGGCCGAATTTGAAGTCAGGTCCTCCTGACTCCAGGGTGGTGCTCTATCCAATGTGTCACCTAGCCACCCCTAACAAGCACATTTCTTTCCCATACCTGGGCTGCTTATACTTTGCTGAGGAGAGCATCTTGATTGGGCAGCAACCTAATATAATGGAAAGAACATTGAACCAGGAGTCAGGATATGTAGCCTGTTCTTGTGGCATTGCCACGTACTTGTTTAAAATTAGGCAAGCCACAGGATCATAGATGGTGGGACTTCAGACATCATCTAACCCAAACTCCTCAACTTTTAGAGATTGAGGGAACTGAGACTCTTAGAGGTGAGACAGTTTGCTGGAAACTGCTATCCAAGGTTTGAGATGGGGTCTTCAGATCCCTACTCCAGTATTCTTTCATTTAATTTCCATGGGCTTCAGTTTGCTCATCTATAGAATAGGAATTTTATACTACCTACTGACCCTACTATATTGTACAATGGGAGAGGTTTGTAAATAAAGTGCCATAGCAATTGAAGTGGTGTAGTAGTTGTCATCATTATTATTGTGTTTGTTATTATCATTATTATCATTATTATTATTATTATTATTATATTTTAGGTTTTTGCAAGGCAAATGGGGTTAAGTGGCTTGCCCAAGGCCACACAGCTAGGTAATTATTAAGTGTCTGAAACCGGATTTGAACCCAGGTAGGTACTCCTGACTCCAGGGCCAGTGCTTTATCCACTGTGCCACCTAGCCGCCCCTTATTATCATTATTATTGAGACTAACCTATTGTGAGACAGATTAGTTTCTATAGAAAAAGTATATAAATTCATGCATATTGTTGTTATTGTTCAGTTGTTTCAGTCCAACTCTTCATAACCTGCTTTAAAGTTTTCTTGGTAAAGATACTGGAATACTTTTCCTTTTCCTTCTCTAGCTTGTTTTTACAGATGAAGAATTGAGGTAAACAGGGTTAAGTGACTTGCCCAGGATTACACATCTACTAAGTGTATAAGGCCAGATTTGAACTCAGGAAGGAGTTTTCTTAACTGTAGGTCTAACAATCTATCCACTATAATACTTGCTACCTGAAAATTCACATATAAAAGAGAAATTAAATATGCCTAAGGTGTTAGGCACTATCCTTGCTACTTGGATATGACAAAAATTACCTGTACTTGAGAAGCATAATTATAGTCTCCTGAGGGAATGAAATATATTCATATCTATATTTAGATAGCTACATCTATGTACTTTTCTCTAAATATCTAGATGTAGATATTTCTGCATCTGGATAGCTAGATCTAGATATTTAAATTTAGCTACTTCTATAGCTAGATATCTTCATTTAGATAGATACATATCTATATCTTTATCTAGAGAGACATATCTATATAGGTTTTTATATCTAGATATGCTTAGATCTATATTGACATCAACACCAACATCATGACCTCAACATAGATATATGTAAAGATATATGCAAAATAAATGAACTATATCAAGTAATTTCAATATTGATCTTTGTTTGGTATGGTTATAAATATAGAGCTTATATCAGATTGCTTTCTATCAGGGGAGGAGGGAGGGAAGAAAGGGAGGGAGAAAACCTTTTTAAAAATGATTGGTTAAAAACTACCCTTGCATATAGATGGAAAAACAAGTAAATAAAATATTTAAGAAAAAGCAAAAAACAAAAACAAAACCCCCCACTCACTGAACAGTGGTGATAGTGCACATTTGATTATGACCTGAAGGGCTTGCATAAAATCAACAAGTTAATTTGGAATCAAAGATTGGAGTGTTTGGCAATTTACAATGGAGGTCTTCCATCCAACTCACTGAAAAAGACTCTCTCGGGTGGGGGAGGGAGGAGGGAGGAGGGAGAAGAGCCCCTTTCTCTCTGTATATCCCATTGTTGGACTCCTCTTTGTGAGCTTCAAAGATTACAGAGGATTGTTGAATTTCCCGTCCACATGAGCAGCATCCTCAGAACAGCTGATGGGAGTCCTAGATAGACTGAATTCCATGAGGATAGACAGCTTTCTGGCTCTACAAAAAAGCTCGGCAGAAAAATCACCACTACAATGTGGGGATTCTAGCAAAAGAACCTTTGGGAAATGTGTTACTTCATTTGCTACATGTGTTCTCTGAACCTGATTCCACTTCCCTCTAGACTGTATGTTTTTTTAAAAATTTTTTTATTTAAGGCAATGGGGTTAAGTGGCTTGCTTAAGGTCACACAGCTAGGCAATTATTATGTGCCTGAGGTCGAATTTGAACTCAGGTCTTCCTGATTCCAGGGCCAGTGCTCTATCCACTGCACCACCTAGCTGCCCCTCTGTATGTGTTTTTGATAGTGTGTAACCATCTTTTTTTTTGGGGGGGGAATGTTTTGTATCACTTGTTCCTCACCTTAGAAAACACTTTTTTTAAAAAAGGTAATTAAGGCTGATTCATTAATTATATTGATTGATAATCATGAGGGGAAGGAAGCTTGGGGAGGGGGAGGGGGCTTGTGATCTATAACTTTAGACATACATCCCACATCCTTTAGAGATACTTGAGGGAACCCAGTCTGATAGTGTGAGTGGGTTTGGAGAATAACTACATGTATGCTAACTATGAAACAAAGAGGAGGAATGTCACATTCGGAAACCGCTAGCAGGCCAGTTTATTTCGAAGGGACTGGGTACATGAAATAAGCCTGAAAAAAAATTACACCTGATTTCAGGCAAGATAATTTTCAAGACTGCCACCATAGTTTTTTATTTGTTTTTGTTTTCTCAGGGCAATGGGGTTAAATGACTTACCCAAGGTCATACAGCTAGATATTATTAAGTGTCTGAGGCTGAATTTGAACTAGGGTCCCCCTGACTCTAAAGCTGGTGCACTATCCACTGCACCACCTAGATACCCCCATCCACCATATCTTTTTAACTTCTTTATGCTGATGAGTCAGTTTATGGTTGTGAGAAAATGTTGGGCTATTAACTCTGCTGTCTGTAGTTTTTTTTTACATTTTTTTTGTAAGGCAGTGGGGTTAAGTGGCTTGCCCAAGGCCACACAGCTAGGTAATTATTAAGTGTCTGAGGCTGAATTTGAACTCAGGTACTCCTGACTCCAGGGCCGGTGCTCTATCCACTGTACCACCTAGCCGCCCTGTGTGTAGTTTTTGAAATGTATATTTTTTAGTTACAAGCTGCTAAAAAAATACAGGACTTAAGAATGAAATGACTGTTCTTTTCATCTGTCACAAGTGAAAAAGGGATTCCTGATTCTATGAAAAATCTGCACCACTCATTATTGTGTAACTTCAGAGCTCAATAGGTTCCCTTTAGTCTCTTTCCTTGACAATAGTCAACTAAAGGAACTTGATGAATTCAGTGGAAAGGACTGCTCTCCAAATAACCTTTCCCTCTCCCCATCTGACATGTGAGCTATAATTCTAGAGGATTCCCTCTTAGAGTGGAAGCCAGATAACATGCGTCATGTGTTTTAGTGGAAAAACCCATTGGACTTGGAGTCAAAAGACTTGGCATTCCTTCCTTAGCTCTATAATTTACTCCCTGCATGATCTTGATTAGGTCAATTAATCTCTCTAAGTCTTAGTTTCTTTATTTGTCAAATGGGAATGACAATACTTGTAATCACTACTTTATTTCTTATGAACATGAAATGAATACATGTAAAGTGCTTTTAAAGCCCAATGTTGTTTAAATGTTTTTCAGGTGTCTAGCTTGTTGTGACCTTATTTGGTCAATTCTTGGTAATGATACTGGAATGGTTTGCCATTTCCTTCTCTAGCTTATTTTACAGATGAGAAAATTAGTCAATCAGGTTACATAGTTAATTTGAATTCATGTCTTTCTAACTCCATTCTCTGATCTTGATGATGAGGATGAGGATGAGGATGGGGATGTTTGTCTTTCATTCTTGAACAAGAGCCATTCTCAAAGGGGAGGTGATGCCATAACAAGCACATGAATTGGATCTTAATGATTGGGATTTCCTCACTTTTTCCTCTGGAGTCATCTGAGTCCAATGGCCAGATATGAATCAGGGCAACTGAAGATGATCCTAGATGCAAAGCAATCAGGGTTAAATGACTTGTCCCAAGTCACTTAGCTAGTAAGGATTTGAACTCCTGATTTCAAGACCAGTGCTCTATCCACTTTGCCAACTAGCATCCTCGTATCCTCTGAATGTAGTTCTTATGAGACTCAACTTTATGTCTAGGCTCCTGACTAGTATTCCAGGCTTCTGACCTTGAAAAAGATTCCTCCCCTTCTTTTCAGTTCTCCTTAATGTATTTTCTTCTCCCATAAAAATGTAAGCTCCTTGAGGGCAGGGACTCTCATTCTTTTTGCTAGTGTTTGTACTCATATTCCCAGAACTTGGAAGAACTGAGATATTAATAAATGCTTGTTTCTCAATCAACCTAAAATGTTAAGAATAGTTTACCTTCCGGGGCGGCTAGGTGGAGCAGTGGATAAAGCACCAGCCCTGGAGTCAGGAGTACTTGGGTTCAAATCTGGTCTCAGACACTTAATAATTATCTAGCTGTGTGGCCTTGGGCAAGCCACTTAACCCCATTTGCCTTGCAAAAAAAAAATAACCCCTACAAAAAAAAAGAATAGTTTACCTTCCAAGGGTGGATAAATAGATTTGAATGTCTATATAGATAAAGCACTTAAATATTTCACTGTTTTCCAGTTCCTGTGCTGTGTACACAAACACAAGGAAACAAGACAGTCCCTACCCTTGAGGATCTCACATTCCAATTGGAGAGGATAACAAGTAAAGGGGATCTGGTAAGGGGAAGGGAACAGAGAGAGGGTTCAAGTAGAGCTGCAGGGCTGCTCTGTAGATAAGATAGAGAAGTACAAAGAGTGATTGATATTGGGAGTGAAGTGAATATGACCTCATAAAATGGTGGTCTGGGCTGAAGACTCAATAATCAGAAGAGCAAACCCCAGTTCTAGAGTTGGCGAATCAATCTATTTTTATTCTATTATTCTGTAGACTGCAGGTTCTACAAATTCAGACTGCCACTGACTCATTGTGTGACCTTTGATAAGTCAACTTTTTCACCTTAGGTCCCAGTTTCCTTGACTGTAAAAAAGAGACAATTGATCTAGATGGAGTCTGAGTAGCTGTTATTTTTTTTTTTTGTAAGACAATGGGGTTAAGTTACTTGCCCAAGGTCACACAGCTAGGTAATTACTAAATTTCTGAGGTCACATTTGAACTCAGATCCTCCTGACTCCAGGGCCAGATCTTAAAGGAACTATAGAGATCTTTTAGTCCAAAGTCTTTTTTTTTTTAGGCATATGAGGAAACTGAGGCCAAGGAAAGTTACATGATTACCATCAAGGTCACAATGATGGTAAATGTCACAGGCAGGATTTGAACCTAGGTTCTCTCCAACACTAGGGCCAGTGCATTTTCCTACCAACCTTATTCTGCCAACTTACTTTAAGAATCAGTCAATTGGGGGCAGCTAGGTGGCATAGTGGATAGAGCACTGGCCCTGGAGTCAGGAGTTCCTGTGTTCAAATCCAGTCTCAAACACTTAATTGCCTAGCTGTGTGGCCTTGGGCAAGCCACTTTAATCCCATTGCCTTGCAGAAACCTAAAAAATAAAGAATGAGTGAATTTCATAAGTGTGATTTTGGACAAGTCTCTCAATGGCATAGGTGATTAGAAAGGTGAGCTCAAGCTGGTGACTATAATTTCTGAGGATCACAGATTTAAGGGGGGGCATTTTTGAACTCTCTTACTTCCCCCTCTAACAACAACATATGTACCACTATCATCTGAAGCCACACTCATAATCTTTTCAGTTCCAATAGGGTCTATTAGAGCTTGGGCATTCCCAGAGGACTTCCACACCAAGATGGGTAACTGAAGAACTGTAGCTGACATGACACTGATAGAGGAATAGAGGGAGAATGCTCTACGGCTCTACAGGAATGGTAATCCTGATGTCTCCTTTAGTGTTTCTAATGTCCTAGAATAAAGATGAAGTCGGAATTTAATAATGACTTATTGATCATTGAATGAATAATGTTTCATTTGTATTGGAAAGGACAGAAGTAGGGGAAAGCACCCTGGTGACCTTTCAGATTCCATAATTATTCAGGAAGCCAATTTCATTACAAATGTTTTCTAGTGCCTTTAGGGCTATGCCTTTTGTTCTTTATCTTTTGATCCCTACTGTATCTCACACACACACACACACACACACACACACACACACACACACACAATATGTGTCCAAATCCTGTCACCTTGGGTGACAAATCACTCAAAGTCTCTCAGCCTCAGTTTCTTCAACTATAAAATGAAGGGGTTGGATTAGAATATCTCTAAGATCCCTTCCAGCTTGATGTCCAAACATATGGGTGCTAGTTTTGACTCTATCATTAATTATCTATACATCCTTGATTAAAAATCACTCTCTCATTCTGTTTTCTCTTCTAGAAAACAAGGAAGGTAGAGGTTCAAGGTCCTTTCCAGAAAGTCTATGATTCTAGGATGATTGCCATTCTTTGTGCATGGTACTGTGTAAATCAATCACAACTACATCTAATAAATACAAAACCCTAGCTCAACATGAGCTTGGGTGATTGCTAACACTGATTTAAGATTCAAGATAATGATAGAGCCTCAAAGTATTCATGTAGGAGAGAGAAAAAAGGCAAGGTAAATCACAATGTCTAACAGTGCCTTCCTTTTTCTTAATACCTATTTGATTTACTTTGATTTCATTATGGATTCTCTTTCCTATAATCTTGGCTTCATGTTTTTGTTTTTTCCCCTCTATATACAGATTTTATTCCCACAAGCATGTGTGTATGTTTAATATATTAGTCAAACACATATATATGTCAGAAAAAAGAAACAACCCAATCACAATCGTGGAAGATGAATGAACACCCATGAACTCTCCTCACAACAATCTGTACCAGTAATACATATCCCTGAGATGGCCTGTAAAGAGTAACTGAGGGATTGGTAAATGGAAATAAATAATTATCTACCACAGAATAAATCCTTTCTACTATCCTCTACTATCAGTTTTAATCAAAAGTGTAGATAGAAGAGGAAGAGAAAGGGAATGATAGGTCGAATTGGGTTATCTAGCAATCAGATTGGTCTGGTGGTAGGATACCAAAGGTCAGAATTGATTTCCAAATACAAATGAACTGTTTCTTATTATCTGCAAACTTCCCTATCCCTTTACTAATAGAACAGTGCCAATTAAAATAGTAATCTGCTTTTATTTATGCAGGAGAATCACATTTCCAGGGTCTTTAAGAGGATTTGTTCTGCTGTTAAAATGGTTATAATCATCCAGATTAAATGGTGATTCAGTAAATCCTGCCTCTCATAAATCAATCCAGAGAGCAGCCCGCCCACCTCCCTAAGTAACCCAGTGGCAGCGATGCGGGCACTTGGGTATTTGTTCTGTGAGGACAATCCTCAACCACTAATGATTACAATTAAATTAGGAATTGCTGCAAAGCTGGGCTTGTACATTCCAGAGTTCCTCTGATTCACACTTCCCATATGGTCTGGGGGAGTCGGGAAAGGACTAGTCACTCCCTGATTATTAGGATCATTAGCTTTTGATTTGAGATGAGAGTACTTGGTTTACAATATCCTAGCAGCTGGAATAGTATTAGGATGAAAAGCCTGACTTCCAAAGCCAAATTTTACTCAGATCATCCCCAAATGACTCTTATTAAATTTTTTTTTTTAATTTAAGGCAATGGGGTTAAAGTGACCAGTTTCACAGCTAGATATATTAAATGTCTGATGTGGGGTTTGAACTCAGGTCCTGACTTCAGGGCTGGTGCTCTATCCACTGTACCACCTAGTGCCCCCCCCCCCCACAATGATTCTTTCATTTGTTCCCTTTATAGTTATTTACCTGATAGAGTGGTGGCTCTGGAGGATTTCATCTATTTATCAGATACAGGTGATGGTATCTGAAGCTAACACGGCAGTTCTCATGGGCATTATCTGACCTCCAACCACTGTCTTCTCCTTGGCAATTCTTTCTTGCCTTGGCTTAAAATCCTGTGCTGGGTCAATGACAGAGCTTTATTTGGACCCTGCTCTTTTCTCTGCTCTTATTTGATGTTGTTAGCTTTGATGAAGGCAGACAAAGTCTTTCCATTTATTGATGGAGTAATTGTTATGTTTGGATAAACTGATCAACATCGGAATAAAATCCATTTACCTTTGATTTTCCAGCAGGAACTGGCTATTTAGAATCTAAAAATCTGTATTAGGGCATTAGAGGCAAACTTTAGGCAAATTGTGAAGCTTTTTTTTTTTTTTAAGATTTTGCAAGGTAATAGGGTTAAGTGGCTTGCCCAAGGCCACACGGCTAGGTAATTATTAAGTGTCTGAGGTCGGATTTGAACTCAGGTACTCCTGACTCCAAGGCCAGTGCTCTATCTACTGCACCACCTAGCCACCCCTGTGAAGCTGTTATTAAAGCTCATAATTTGCACCTGTATAGAACTTTAAGGTTTGTAGAATAGTTTACATAGAATCCTTTTGCTTTCCTCATTTTGTAGATAACAAAAATGGAGTCTGAAGGAAATGTGCTCATGTAACCAGTCAGATTCATGAAGCTTCTCTTTGGTTTGATGATGATGGTGATTACAACATTACTTAAGCACCTATAATATACCTGTCATTGTGCTAAGCTCTGGGGTTAGAAATAAGAAAAAGAACTACAATTCCTACCTTCAAGGAGCTTACAACTTAATGAGGGAAGAGAATATACAAATAGAAGCTGAAAAGAGAGGAGCCAGGGGGTGGGGGTGTGATGATCATGGTGGAGTTGAAACAGCAGACCACCTTGGTAGCAAATGGAGAGATGACTGGGATTTTGAGCCGTTTATAAAGAGAGGTTTTCCATCAGAGAAACAGATACCAATGAGGTATGATTTCAAAACTGAAGGAATGTTTCCATGATGATGAATACACCATCCCATCTCTCATCATCCCTCTCTATTCTCTCTTGGGTATCTATCTGTTCTGTGTCTTATTTTTCAATTCAATAAGCATCATTAAATGCTAGTGCTTGACACTAGACATATAAAGAATAAAAAGGAAACAGTTTTCTGCTGGGAGTGGGACTTAAAAAATGGACACATATAAGTAAGGACAAAATATAATCTCTCCTTTCTGTCATTTATCTCTCTCTCAGTCCCCATTTTGTGAAGGGGTATAGATTGGACTAAGGGTCTTCCAAGAAGTGATGGAGAGAGGAGAGACCCAGTAGTGAAAAGTAAAAGAAAAGAGAACTCACTCTCTCTCTCTCTCTCTCTCTCTCTCTCTCTCTCTCTCTCTCTCTCCCCTTCTTGCCCAACAGACATTAATGCTCTTCCTGGATGGGGTCAGCTATGGGCAAGTGACATCAGGAGTCTTCCACTAATGACTAGATAAGCTACTTGTTCACACCAGATCACCAGATTTTGTGCTTCAGCCTCCATGCTAAGGATGAGGTAAGCTCTTACTTTCATAGTATCAGAGTCTGTACCTGATTACAAGTCCTAAGGGAAATGAGTTGAATATCTTATTTTTAGTGAGGGAATGTTTCTGGGTTGTCCGCTTAAAACACTCATATATGTTACCTAAAACTCCTGGGTCCAGATCAGTCCTGGAACTGGGTTGGTCTTCTAGATTCTAGGAGATCAGTAGATTTCCAGTTACTTATGGGTATTTAGTATTATTTTGTTACTATGCATTGTCTCATTAAATACTACTTATTTACTTATTGATTCTATACTGTGGAAACATATATGAAACTTCATTTTAGCAAAACTGAAACTATATCTATCTATCTTTTAGGGACAAAAAATGATTTATTTAGGTATTATTGAGGTTAGCAGAATCTAAGAGAGAGAATGAATAGGGAATTAACAGCAGAAGCAGCAATAGCCACTACCATTAGGGAATAAATAGCATTAAGAGGGGTAAAAGAGCATGAGAATTTATTTGGGGGATCACACTACACAAGAGTGAGCTGGCTTCCCAAAGGGCAAGACTGCCAAAAAACTAGAAAATATTAAAAAGTAATTTTTCCCTTAAATTCCGCCCCCTCCTCCCAATATACTCAGAAAATTCTCTCAGAAAGGTAAATGACAGGTCAGGACAAAAAGAAAAAAAAAGGTCTTTCATTAAGGGTGGTACTGAATCTTTTAATCAAGAATACAATAACTTATTTATATCATTACCTCTTAGAAATAATTTGTAACAATTTGAAATAATTTAGTTATTGGATCCACTAAGAGTTGTCTACTCTTTACCTGCCCACCTAAGGGGATTAGTGAGCCAATTTCTAAAGGATTAAGATATCAATGGAAAGGAAGAGGTCCCTTTGAAGGCAAGGGAAGAAGTCTAGGAGGAATGTATTAGTGATTTAGTTGCTCAGTTCTAGAATATTAACCCAGATTCAATTAAAATTTTTTTTTTTTTCAGTTCAAGATTCCCATAAATATTACCTGAAAACTTCTTGGATCAGAGTTGTGTTAGAAGACATGATGGGGAAGGGAGGAGGAGACAATACAGTTGGTTAATGTTAAATTAAATAAATTAAATAAATTAAAATAAATAAAATTTAAATTAAATTAAATGTTAAATTAATGTTAAATTGGTTCTGATTGATTTAAACCTAAATCAGCGAGTCCAGTATTATTTTTATATTTTTTCTTTGACTAAGTGGAGTAAAAAAATGCTACATGAAGCATTCCAGCATGTGTCTGTTTTTAATAAATTGTAGTGCTTTAAGGTTTGCAAAGCATTTTACAAATAATATCCTATTTTATCTTTACAACTATCCTGTTGCTATTGTTTTTTCCATTTTATAAATAAGGAAATCAAAGCAGAGGGAGGTTGAGTGACTTGCCCAGCCTCACCCAAATTGTAAATATCTGAGACTGGACTTGAATGAAGGTCTTTTAGACCCCCAAATCCAGAACTCTATTCAAAGTATCACCTACCTGCCTCTTTTGTGGGACACCAATTCTATTATGTGAAGATCATGTGTTCGGCCCTTAGTGAAATAGAACACCTTCAAACAGACCATGGCATGGGTCAAGTGGGTAGAAACTTAGAGTGAAGTTTTTACAGACAAGAGTGTTACAGCCCCTTAATGATGAACAGAGTGGAAGAATCCTAGATTTTTCATAGTAAACTTAGAGAAGATGGTGTTTCTGCTCCAAGAGAGAGTGAACAAACTGCCAAGGTGAGCATTAGACCACCCAGCCAGTGGCCATTAGCACCACCTGGTGGTCACAAAAAGCATGGACAGAGGAAACTACTTTTAGAAAGATTGAACTAATGAGGGTCTGGTAAGGCCCCAAAGTCCTGGTTGATTGTGGTATTTGCATCTAAATGCTGGTTCAACCTAGAGACCCTTAAGCCTGATTGGAATAAAATTGTAAAGATGGTAGTGGTAGGCAGTGAGACGAGTGTTTTTAAACAGGAAGTGTTACCTCTTTAAAATTACACCAGGTAAATTGGCCAAATGCTCAACCAACTCATAAGGTTCTTTATAGAATTGTTCAACTTAACAGTCTTTGGATTGGAAGATCTTCTTTCATCTAATATGTTACTTGTAAAGCTTGAAAATGAAGCATTGTTTTGATATTAGGGGTCGTAGCTACATCTTTCTTCATTGGCTATGCACCTTTTCATTTTCTTCTGTTGGAATAGGTTTATTTGTTATGGTACTGTTGAGGCGTTTTTTTGCTCTTCTTTGTGATCACTTTGGGGAGCTCTGGGCAGCTAGGAAATCTCATGGAAATGTTCTTCAGGTTCTTGATGACAATAACCCACAATGAATATCTTTCATTGATATTCTTGGGATCATCAAGATTCCAGGTAAGATTGCCTTGACTAAGCAGATCTAGAACTTGAAGTTCAGATGGCTATGGACTTTGGTACTAGTGAGTGATTAGTATCCTCCAGAAATTTATGAAATTCTTCTCACAGTCATAGGGGCATCTAGTTTTATAGTCTATATAGCCTTATAAGCCTTTATGGCCTTAACTATTCTCCTTGCCTTTGGTGTTCATTATTGGGGTTTCATGTGACTTCTTGTAAAATATATTGCCATTTTGTCTCTTATTCACCAACAACTAGGTAAGGGACAGTCAAAGAGGAGGATCTGAGAAAATGCTGTTGAAGTTAGAGTTAGATTCTCTCTTCCATGGAGGCTGGTCAAATTTTCATGATATCAGGCCAAGGTGTGAAATTATGGGGGGCGGTGCAGGGGGAGGTGGTGGTGATCCTTCTAGGGACTGAAATTTGACCCTTTTCTGGGGCTTAGGATAGTTGTCTTTACTTTTTGAAATGTTTCACCAGAAGTGAAGTCCTTCAGTCCTCAGTCTGTTTGAGATGATCTTAAAGATCAAAGTATCAGGGTGTAGATGAGATTAGTTTTCTTATCTATGAGAATTCTAGTTTATATTCATCATGTTCATCAAACCCTGAATTCTTATTAATTAAAAGATGGTGGGTTAGTCACTTCATCTCCCTGAGTCTCTGTTTCTCTATCTGTTAAATGAGAGGGTTAGATAAGATGACCTCTGAGGTCTCTTCTAGTTCTCTTTCTTGAATCCTATAAGAATTTATACCTAACCTGTGTTTGGTCAGGGCTTTGGGTTCTGAATTAGTAAATTCCTGACCATGTTATGCTTCCCTAGGACTCCTCACACTTCTCTACTCCTCCCATACTAACTAGGGTCCTACACTATGATAATTCAACATATTAAAAAGTTCAAGAGACATAGTTTATTGGGTAATTAATCATCTTATTAATTATGCTAGTATATTATTAACTAAAGGATGGTCATTTGGCTATCTCTCTTAGACCAAAGACCCCCATGAAACCCACTCACTGTTTATATGCCCTTGGAAGAGTGGGGGATCCTGAGGAAATCAACTCTAATTGGTTCACAAGTAATGAGAAGAATGAAGATTCTAAGGAGAAGGTTGGGGGACATGACTAGGATCACTCAGCTTTGGTCAAAGTTAATTATCCACATTCATCTGACAAAAAGGAGAACCCACATTTTCTCAGACCTGTCAGAGCAAAATACAATTTGCTGGAATCCATCAATTCACCCAACTTTATCCTATGAACAGATCTGAGTTCTTCCTCTCAATATGAGCCCTGCATTTCAAAGTCTATCTGAATAACCTACAGGGGCTAATTTCTGAATGAGAAAGTAGAAAAGGAGAAAAACCTTGGTCCTAAATCACCAATTAGTTATTAAAAAACAAGAGAAAAATAATATTCTAGATTGTATTTGACTTTCCAGACCCTAGAAAGGGTTGCTTGATCAGTTTTCCACTAATCTGATAGCTGAGTGATAGCTGTCACTCTCTTCCCTAAGGGAGAATCGAATTGAGTGGAGTGAGCAGGGTCAAGTTGTCATTACCTTGTTTAGTGAAGAGAAGGGGCTTTTCCCAAATTCTAATAGAATAAGACTTGTGGGAACTGACATCACAGAAGTGTATTCATCCTTTGGATGTGAAGCAAGTGAGGAGTGAGTTATATTCAGAAAATTCCATATCTTTGGATTTGGAAATTGAAGCATTGATGCCAATAGATAGAGTGAATAAACATAGTTACTTACAAGTAGAGGGAGGATGATAGGGGTTTACATTTAGTCTGTGGCAGAGCCATTGGGGACTTGGGGAAAAGGGCTGGAGATAGGTTGAATCTAAGAAAATTTTTCTTGATCTCAGTTTCCTTTTGTAGAAGCAGAATGAGAGAGCAGGTGTAGATAATCATAGAGGCAAGCCAAGGTGTCTACTGCAGAAGTGTCAAACATTGCTGTTAAAATATATTCTAATGCACTAGAACCACATGACATTGTAATTGGGAAATTTTTTTTTAAAAAATAAGAATATAGTAGAATGCAGATTATATGTGATTAATATGATAATTAGGTATTGCAATCTAATGAGGGAAGACAGAACCAGAATGAAAGCTGAAAAGAAGAGCAACAGAGAAATGTGGGGGGTGATGTACATACAGGAAGATGATGAGATGATGATGGTAGAACTGAAAACAATATTTAATTTTCTAAGTTAATATGTGATTTTTTTAAAAAGTCAAGATATTGATGGAAAGAATTTTAATGTGTGGCTTATTAGACTTCATTTCTATTTTAGTTTGAGATTGTTGGTATCATAGATAGAACCCTATTTTGAATCTGGAAGACCTGAATTTCTAGATAAGAAAACTGCCTCTACCAGTACAGAGTAGCTTCTTCTCTTTAACTTTATAGAGAAGTTAAGTAGTTTTTCCAAGATAATATTAATTATATTAGGAGAGTAGAGACTTGAAATCCATGGTTTCACCATGCTCTCTGGAATGCCTGATCCAAAGGTAAAAAAAAACTTGCTTTTATTTTAAATATTTTCCTTTTTTTACACTTTCCATCTTTTGTCTCTCCCTGAGCCCTGGTTCCCTCCTAATGATACAGCCTTTCTTGCCTACCCTTTCCAGCATAAGTAGCATTTTCACTCATTCCTTTGGCTTACTGATTGAGGTGGGGAAATTGGAATACTTCTTGCTCCTCAATGCCACTTCTGGGTTGTCCCTCAACCAACATCACTCAGTAATGTCTTTTCCATTGAAGTGTTCTCAGTCCATGAAGATAACCCAATCAAAAGTCAGGTAGTTTTAACCTACCGATTTCAAGAACACTGCCCTTTATCCCACAGTGGACTTGGTACTTGGTTCACATTCTTTCTCTCTTCCCCTTTCTCTCTTGCCCTTATACTATGACATTTCAACATTCATATTGATACTCCCTCAAACATTTTAACTTCTCAGTTCCTCAACTTACTCTTTTCACTTGACATTCATTCACAGCCATCCATGCTACACATGGAGATGATTATACCCTTGATCTTGCCATCACCCCATATTCAAGTAGTCAGAAATTCCTTTATATGATCATATCTCTTCCTTGCAACTCCAAACCAGGTTCTTTATCTTTCAGTTCTATCCCTTGACCTCTAATTTCTTTTCTAGACCATTCCCCTTTTACTGACTTTACTATTCTCCCTTCCTCATCTTAACTGGTGAGCCAGTTAAACTCTATACTGTCTTCTTCTCTTGAGTCCTTTGCCCCTTTATCTGATTGTCCTGTCAAGCTTCAGATATGGATTACTTCCACTATAATTTGTCTTTACTCTTACTCCTATGCTGCTAAGCAAAACTAGAGAAAATCAGGAAACTGTTGAATTGATTCACTACAAATTGATGTTACCTAATCTCAACTGGGCCCTCACTGAGGCAAGACAATACTTCTACACATCCCTAATTGACTGACACTCATTCACTACAATGGCTTTTCCAAACCTTTTCATCTCTCCTCAACTTTCTATTTCTTCCTTTCCTCCACTAAGCTAAGAACTTTACTTCATATTTCAGTAAAAATATCGAGGCCATTTGTAAAGAGCTCCCTCTTCTCTCCTCTTCATAGCTCACCACTGAGATTCCTTTTGCAACTATCACCTCCTTTACCCCTGACTCACATGAAAAACCCTTATACTTAGCAAGGCTACCACCCTCAATACATATAGGTAATCTCTTTCCATTCCATCTTTTCCACAAGATTACTCACTCTGCCATCTTTATTCATTCACTTATTTTTAATCTCTTACTTCGTAATGGTTTCTTCCGTTATTTCCTACAACTATGCTCTTTACTCCCCTTCTCCCTTCAAAAACCTCCACAAACAAACACAAAAACAACCCTTACTTTATGGGTTCATCCCTGAAAGTCTCATCCTATATCTCTCCTCTCTTTTAAGAAGGCTATCTATAGTTGATGCCTATACTTCCTTTCCTCTTATTCTCTTAACTCTATAATTTGGCTTCTGATTTCATCATTCTACTGAAAATGTTCTCTTGAAAATTATCAATGATTTCTTATTTGCCTGATTTCTCCACTCTCATCCTTCTTGACCTCTCTACAGTATTTGACACTGTTTGATTATGTTTTTCATGATATTCTTTTCACTCTGGGTTTCCCTGTTCTCTCTTGGTTCTCCTTCTGTCTGATGACTCCTCAGTCTCCTTTGATGGCTCTTTATAAAGATCATGTCTGTTAATGGTAGATGTGTTCCAGTTCTCTGTCCTGGGTTTATTTCTTTTCTCTCTCTATAGCATTTTGCATAGTGATGTCTTTAGCTCCTGTGGATTCAATTTTCATCTCTATACTGGTGATTCTCAATTCTCATATCATGTTGCTGTTGTTGTTGATGATGATGATGATGTTTATCCTTAGTTCTTGAAGAATACCATGACAGCAAGAAGAGGATGCCATGACATACATAGGAATTGAACTTGAATGAGTGGGTGCTGCGCTAAGTCACCAGTTTCATGTTCTCCACAGGAGTCATCTGGGTCTAGTGGTCAGATATGAATCAGGATGACTGGAAATAGTTCTGGATGTGAGGGGAATCAGGGTTAAATGAGTTGCCCAAGGTCACACATCTAGCAAATGTCTGAGGCCAGATTTGAACTTAGATTCTCCTGACTTCAAGGCCAGTGCTCCACCCATTGCCCCATTTAGCTGACCTTCATCACCTTTAATCTCATATATCCAACATCTTGAAAAGAATATCCCATAGACATTTTAAATTCAACATTTCCAGAATTGAGCTCATTATCTTCTCCAAATTTTTAACTTTTGTTACTATTGTTAAGTATTTTGTTACTATTAAGGCAATATCCCTATAGTCACCTGTTTATATAAAGTAAAACTTTAAGGTTTACAAAGCAATTTAGAAATATGATAACATTTGAGCTTCATAAAAATCCTAGGAGATAGATGATATTTTTATTTCCATTTTACAATTGAGGTGGGCAGAGGTTCAATGATTTCTTCAGGTCCATATAACTAGTTAGTGTATGAATCTGGATTTAAGTGAAAGCCTTCCTGACTCCAGGTCCAGCTTTATCCACTGTGCCACCTAGTTGACCTTCATCTACCACTATTCTCCCCTAGTATCTTTGAATTCTACATTTACATTCTAAACTGGTTCATCCTTGGTTGACATCTTTCTTTGCTTGCTAAGGGGATCCATCAATCAATTCATCAATTAACAAGCATTTAATAAGCACCATGTACTAAGTAGCTTGCTAGGTTCTAGGGTTACAAAAACAAAGAGTGGAACAACTCTAGTCTCAAAAGGCTTACATTTGTAACTAGATCAAAGATTTTCTAGCTAACATAGTTTTTGCAATCTTTTGGCCTCTTTATTGTAACAATTGCTTGCCATTATATCATCATCATCATCTTTATCATCCTCACCAGAATTTATATCTCTTTAAGGTTTGCAAAAGCATTTTATTTTTAAATTCATTTTATCCTCACAAAACCTTAGGAATTAGATGATGATGATGATGATGATTATCCTCATTTTACAGATGATCCAACTGTGACTGAGAAGTTGTGACATGTCCAGCATGATATAGCTAATAAGTCTAAGATTAGATTTAAATGAAAGTCTTCCTGACCCCAGGTCTAGCATTCCAGTTACCATAGTTTCTCTCATAGGAAATGGTAAAAATGAAAGTCACAATATTTGACATGTGGAATATTTGTAAGTGGTTAATTTTGTGATTCAAAACTATAGTGAGTGAAGGGTTCTGGAGCCTAGAGTTGGGAAAAGATTGGGAGATGGGTCTTATTTTTAAGGATGAGTAAGAATGGACCATAAACTGAAGCATATGAGAAGAATATCAATCTGTTTTTAACATAGTCAGGAAGATAAATTCTCTTTGAAAAGTCCCTTACCACCTAGACCAGAAAGTCCAAAGGATCTACTTTGGTCCTGTTGCAAAGCTTACTTATGAAAGGAAATGTCTTAGATTGAGCAGGCATTTCTGAGAATCAGAGAGTAAAAAAAAAAAATATGTGCTAGCTATTGCTTATAGTGTCCTCTACCCAATGAGACCCAGATTACATATTGGCAATGAATTATATTTTCGCCTCCAAAAAAATCCCCCCAAATCTCCTTCATTATCATTGGTCTGACTGATGTATTGGAAATTTCTTAGATTTGGGGGAGTGACCTCTGTCCTTAAGAGGCAGCTTGGTCAATAGACTTGGAAGCAAAAAGTCCTGGATTCAATTCCACTCATGTTCATAAGTCTAGTCCCTTCACCTCTTGAGTCTTAGTTTCATCACTTGTGTGACTATAAGCAAATCACTTCATCTGTATCTTGGATCTGTCTTTCCATTTATTAAATGAGGGTAATGTTACCCACTGTACCTATTAAATAAAACTGTTGTCAGGGTCAAATGAGATAATTAATGTAAACCACTTTGCTACTGTTAATGCACCCCCTAAATGTGACTTATTGTTACCATCATCAAAGATGAATCAAGACCTGACAGCTATACTTCCTCCTACTTCATGTTTATAGGTAAACTGGAGATAAAGGTATTTAGAAAGAATGTGTTTTATTTCTATCTGCTTTTCCTCAACTTGTTCCTAAATAAATTTGCTTTCAATTGTGGAGGGGAATTACCTGCATTTGTTCTTGGTCAGCAGTAATGTAAGCAGCAAAAGCAGATTAGGGAAGATTGAGAAGAATTGGTTTGGGTATTGGGAAATACCCCATTCTACCTTCCCATAGTAGAAAAGACCAATATCAAGAAGATTCCTGGGGCCCACTCAGATTGGATCTTAATTTCAGAGGCACTAACTCAAGAACTGGTACTTTTTAAAAATGAGAAATAAAACTTTTAGAAGACTTTTAAAAGAGCTGAATTTTATTTTACATATATATATATATATATATATATATACGTATAGTTGTTTTTTCTGTTTGATTGTCATAATGCATATGCTTATGGCTTGTCTTTTTTTTTTTTTTTTTTTTTTAGTTTTTGCAAGGCAGTGGGGTTAAGTGGCTTACCCAAGGACACACAGCTAGGTAATTATTATGTGTCTGAGGCCGGATTTGAACTCAGGTACTTCTGACTCCAAGGCCAGTGCTCTATCCACAGAGTCACCTAGCCAACCCTTGTCCTTCATTCTTTTTTTTTTTTTTTTTTTTTAGATTTTTTGCAAGGCAAATGGGGTTAAGTGGCTTGCCCAAGGCCACACAGCTAGGTAATTATTAAGTGTCTGAGACCCGATTTGAACCCAGGTACTCCTGACTCCAGGGCCGGTGCTTTATCCACTACGCCACCTAGCCGCCCTGTCCTTCATTCTTAAAAAGGACCATGACATAAGGGAGATAATGCCATGACATGCAAATGAATTGGATTTAAGTGAGGGAGAACTGTGCAAAGACACCAGCCTCACTTTCTCTTTTTGAGTCATCTGGGTCCAGTGGTCAGATAAATAAAGATCAGGATTATTATTATTATCAGGCCCCCAATGCAATAGGAGACCTTGACTTTTTTGAACTAAAATTTTCAAGAGAACAAGATGAATCAACACACAAGTACAGACTCACTTGTTTATGTCATTTAAAATACCCACATGTATTCACTTAAAAAACTTCATGTGGCACACAAGCTGCCACTGGTCAATCTTTACTTGAGATTATCTCTAAAGCTTCTTTTAGCCTGAGTATTTTATGATCTATGAGACAGAGGGAAGTTCACTCTTGGAGTATGTAAGCTTGAAGTGAAGCTATGTCAACAGGCATTAATTATTAGGGGACACTTGTGTGCCAGGAACAAAAGGACATAACTCTTTTCTGATTTCTAGGGCTAAGGCTCAAATAAAACAATCAGTTTTTAATGCTTTGGAGAATTATTCACCAGTGAACTCTTGCTTATATGCTCAAAGATTTTTTACTTTGGAATTATTTATGCCTGTTTTGTATACCCAGTTCTAGTTGGGCAGTCAGGACTGTGAATTATTTTTTTCCTTTCAGGTTTTATTGATGTGTTTTGTTTTTATTTTACAAACATTTACAAATTATCCTCACTCCACTGGGTCTCTTGTGACAAAGTAAAACACTTAAGCAAAACTATTAAGGTGGTGATGTCATGTGAAAGTGCATGCAACATTCCACATCTGTAGTGCCCCCCCACTCACACACCCTCCTCTCTATTTTTTTTAAAATGAAGAGAAATCTGTTTTCTTCCTTCCTCCCATTTTATACTCCATTGGAAAAAAACAAAAGAAAGACAAATATTTTGTGACAAGAATGCATAGTCAAGGAAAACAAATTTCCTCAATGACTGAATTCTCTTTCTCTGTGTGTTTTTGTCTCTGTCTCTGTTTTTTCTCCTATATATCTATATATATCTATATATATCTATATATATATATTATAAAATAAATTCCTTTAGCAGCCATGTACTATATATATGATATATAATACATATGAGGCTATATGATATATATGAATATATGATTATATAGATGATTATAAAATATATGACATAACTATAGGACATTTAATTATATAATTGTAAGATTTTATATATATGTGTGTCTGTATATGTATATGTATATGTATATGTATATGTATATGTATATGTATATGTATATGTATATGTATATGTATATGTATATGTATATGTACATCTTATTCTGCAACCTAAATCCATTTTCTCTCATGGACAATATCTTTCACTATCAGTCCTCATGAATCATGAATGATCATTGGGATTATAGTTATTTCACCTTTCAAAGTTTATTTCTTCAATGTTGCTATTTTATAAATTGTTCTCCTGGTTCTGCTCATTTTAATCTTCAGTTTATAAAAATCTTAATTTTTATAATATTGATAGTACAATATGATTTTTTCTTTGCTTAGATCCCTTAGATTCCTTAGATCAGTCCACAAAAGTCTTTTCATGTCTTTTAGAAATTGTCTATTTTGGGGCAGCTAGGTGGTGTGGTAGATAAATTACTGGCCCTAGAGTCAGGAGGACCTGAGTTCAAATTCAGCCTCATACACTTAGTAATTACCTAGTGTGTGACCTTGGGCAAGTCATTTAACCTCATTGCCTTGCAAAAAAGTAAAAAAAATAAATCATTTGTTTCTTAATTTCTCAAAACAACAATATTCTATTACATTTATGTACCATATCTTATTCAGCTATTCACCAACTGATGGTCACCTTTCTATTTTTTAATTATTTTTTCATCACAAAAAGTACAACTAAAATATTTTTGTCTTTTTCTTCTTTTTTTTTTGATCTCTTTGAATCTAGGTCTAAAGGCACTGTTTAGTAGTAAATTGTTTTCTAAAATGCTTGTACCTACAGTGTATCAATATAACTATTTTCCCACAACAATCTGATAGGTGTGAAGTCGGATGTCAAAATTGCATTTATTTGCATCCTTCTAATTAGCAGTAATTTGGAGCATTTAAAAAATTAGGTTTCTTCTTTTGAGAATTTCTTGTTTATATCAATAACCCATTTATCAAATGAGGAATGAATTTTATTCTTGTAATTTGAATCAATTCCTTCCATATCTTGGAAATGAAAATTTTATTAGAGAAACTTGCCACCAAGATTTTTTTTTCCAGTTACTTGTTTCTCTTTTGGTTTCAGTTGTATTGAATTTGTTTGAAAAGCCTCTGAAATTGTATATAATTGTAATTACCTATTTTTATCTTCTTTATTTTTGCTTTATTTGTAATGAATTTTCAGCCAAATATCTTATTCCAATTTCTCTAATTTGTTTATAATGTGATCTTTTATATCTAGATCATTTACCCATTTGGATATTATTTTTGTATAAGGTAGAACATGTTGGTCTAAATTGAAATTATTACATTTTGCTGTTTAAAATTCCCAGAAGTTTTGTCAAATAGTGAATCCTTATCCCAATAGTTAGGGTTTTTTGGGTTTATTGAATACTAAAGTACTAGCAAATTGTTTAGGCAGAGGTATTTTGAAAAAGTGCTGGTCTCAGACACTTACTAGCTGAATGATTCTGGGCAAGTCACTTAATCCTGTTTCCCTCAGTTTTCTCATCTATAAAATGATTTGGAGAAGGAAATGACAAGTCATTCCAGTATCTTTGCCAAGACTGAAATGACTGAACAACATGTTTCTGCTCAGGCTTGGCTATGCCATGTTCAATTAGCATTTTCAGAGAAAGAAAGGTGGACTTTGATGATCTGTGAGATTGGTTTCATTTCATTCTGGGAGTACAATTTCATTGGTGTAATAGAAAGAAATCTTATTTGGAGTAAAGGGTTTGAAACTACTTACTAGTTTGTTGATCTGGGACAAACCCACTTAATTTACAGCAGGGAAACTTGGACTCTGCCCCTGGCTTTGTGGTCTACCAACCCCTTTTATTTTATCTTGCTTGTGGTTACTTTCTTTAGCCTTCTTAGGTTTTCCCCTATCTCTCTTAGTCTTGTTTTTATGTCTTGTCATACTGGTTAGTTCCTTGAAGGCAGATACCAACTAGTTTGTTTATAATTCCAGAACTATTACCCTTCCCCCTCCCCCTTTCTCCCCCTTCCCCCCCTTCCCCCCCTTCCCCCTCTTTCCTTCCTTCCTTCCTTCCTTCCTTCCTTCCTTCCTTCCTTCCTTCCTTCCTTCCTTCCTTCCTTCCTTCCTTCCTTCCTTCCTTCCTTCCTTCCTTCCTTCCTTCCTTCCTTCCTCATTTTATCCATCACTTCTTTAAGTACAGATGGTCATCAACCTCTCCAGTTTACTGGAAGGCAAACTGCAGCCTCCACACCCATTTTTTCTCTTGCTCAACCTTCTGAGTTCTGAGCTCCTGATAATTATTCAACAAACACTTATTAAATATATGGTACGTGTCCAGAGACCAGGCTGCTTGTTGGGGATGCAGATATGAAGAATGAAATAGTTCCCTCCTCCCCACCTCCCCCATTGCTGTTGGTTTGCAATCATTTCACTGGGGTTTTCTGGGCAAAGATTCTCTCATGGTTGCCATTTCCTTCTCCAACTCATTTTACAGATGAGGCAAATTAGGGTTAGGTGATATACGCAGGGTCACACATCTGTAAATGTCTGAGCCCAGATTTGAACTCAGGAAGATGAGTCTTCCTGACTTCTGGACTGATAGACTCTATCCATTCTGCCACCTGCTTGTTGTCTTTCAGCTCTCTCTTGCTTTGCCTCATACAGAGTTTCTCTCCTATTTTCTTTCCTACACTTTCTTTCTGTAAACACACTCAGTATCAAACCTCCTTTAGACCTAGGGATTAGATTCTTCCATCAAACACTTGAGTATGTCTCGTATTAACAGCATGCCTCTTAAAGGGGCCTGGGAAATGGCAGACAGCTCTCATCTTGTACTACTTCTAGGACACAGCTTTTGTATAGTTCAACCCAGGCATCTCCAGATTTGAACATGATGTATCTGTTAAACATTGTCTGAAACTTCTGCTTAGGCTGTTCCTAGTAGGGACAAGGACTGTCATAATTGGGTACTTTCTTTGTCCCTCCAGCATTCTTTTAGGCTGTCTTCATCAGTTCCTACTAAGTTATTAGAACAATCATATAGCCAATTTAATGTTACTTTACCCTGGGCAGAAATTATATTTGCTATTAAATAAAAATAATCTAATATATTACAAAGTAAAATAGATGTGATCTATGTGATTGATCAATTTTAGTGTTGAATATTTGAGGTTGCTTGAACTTAAATAGATATAACATTTCTCAAATAAGGATATATTGTTAATAAGGGACTCTGTCAAATGCCATAGGACACTTATATCAATACACTTGTGTTTTCTGCTTTCGAACTTTCTCTATGGACCTTCTTACTAAAGCAATAAAGTTATTCCATTAACATCACAATTTTTCCCATTATGGTTTTGATTTATAGTAGGTTGGTATAAGAAATTAAATGAGAATTTTGGGGAGTTTTGCAGAAGCTTTAATCATGTGAAAATCAACAGAAAAGGTTTAGAAACTCAGAATGCATAAAAATATGTATGTAAAATATAATCTATAATCAAATACTTAACCTAAATATTACAAGGTAAAAAAGAAAAAAAATCCAGGCTTCTTCTCTGATATGAAGACAGGGACAAATTTTTTTTTCTATTCTTTAAAAATTAAATTAAATTGGGGTAGCCAGGTGGTGCAGTGGATAGAACACCGGCCCTGGAATCAGTAGGACCTGAGTTCAAATCAGACCTCAGACACTTAATAATTGCCTAGTTGTGTAACCTTGGGCAAGTCTTTTTTTTTTGTTTGTTTGTTTTTAGGTTTTTGCAAGGCAAATGAGGTTAAGTGGCTTGCCCAAGGCCACACAGCTAAGTAATTATTAAGTGTCTGAGACTAGATTTGAATCCAGGTACTCTTGACTCCAAGGCCAGTGCTGTATCCACTATGCCACCTAGGTGCCCCAGGGCAAATCACTCTTAACCCCATTGCCCTAAATAAAATAAAATAAAAATATTTTCTTCCTGGTTACATGCAAAACAAGTTTCAAAATTCACCTTCAAACTTTGAGTTTGAAATTCTTTCCCTTCCTTCTACTCTACTCCCCCTCACTGAGAAATCAAGTTACTTGGTATAGGGTAAAAATATGTTGTCATGAAAATTATTGTTCCAGTAGTCTTATTGTAAAAGTAAACATAATTTCCCCCTTCTTCCTCCCACCCCCCACCCCAAGAGAAACTTTGAGAAAAAGCATGCTTCAGCCTTATTCAGATGCTATGAGTTCTTTTGGGATGGATAATATTCTTTATCATAATTCCTTCAGAGTTCCCTTGGGTCATAGTATTGCTGAGAAATGTAGGTCACTGACAGCTAATCATTCTGCAATATTGCTGTTACTTTGCATAAAGTACATTTCCCATTGCATCTGCTTATGTTGGTTTTTTCTGGGAGTGTCCTGTTAATCATTTCTCATATTAGAACATCATTTTATCTCAATCACATTCCACAGTTTGTTCAACCATTCCCCAACTGCTGGACATCCCCTCAGTCTTCAGCTTCCCATCACCAGAAAAGAGCTGCTATAAATATCCCTATACATATAGGTTTTTTCCTTTCCATATTTCATTTTTTCTGGAATATAGATCTATTGGTGGCATTGGTAGACCAAAGGGGTAGGCATGGTTTTATAGACCTTTGGACATAGTAACAAATTGTTCTACAGAATTATTGAATCCTTTCGCAACTACTCCAATAGTGTATCAATTCTCAATTTCCCCACATCCCTTCCAATTTTTGTCATTTTCTCCTGTTCTATTAGCTAAAACAGGGGGTATAAGGTAGTACCTTGGAATTATTCCAACCACATTTCTCATATCAATAGTGAGTTAGGACATTTGAAAAAAAATCATTTAAAGAGATTGTATTGACAATCTCATTTGAAAACTGTTCATATCTCTTGATCATTTATCAATTGGGGAGTGGCTCTTATTTTTTTTTTATAAATTTGACTCAGTTCTCTATGCTTGAGAAATGAGGTCTTTATCACAGAAACTGGTTTTAATATATATTTTTTCCTACAATTGCTATTGCTGACTGTATTTCCCTTCATCCTATTCTCCCCATTTATTCTATTCTCTCTCTCCTTTCACCCTGTCCCTCCTCACCCTGTCCCTGTTTTGCATCTGAATACCCCCTCCCACAATCTTCCCTCCCCTCTACAACCTACCCCCCCCCCCCTCAGACTGGCTTCCCTTTTTCTTATCCCTTCCCTTTCCTATTTTTTCTAGGGTAAGATAGATTTCTATAGCCAATCGAGTGTGTATGTTATTTCCTCTCTGAGCCAATTCTGATGAGAGCAAGCCTCACTCACTCACTCCTCACCTTCTCCCTCTTCTACTCCACTGTCTCTTTTATGTGAAATAACTTACCCCATTCTACCTCTTCTTTCCCTTCCTCCCAGTACATTCCTCTCTCACCCATTAAATTCATCCTTTTAATATATGAGGGCCAAAAATTTTTTACATGGATTTTCCTGATTACAGGATCCTCTGTGATGCTGAAGAGATAAGTATTCTCTTTATAAAAACTACAGAACAGTGGAAAAAAGAGCTAGATTTGCAATAAGAAGATCTGGGTTTGCCTCTCTTTTCTATGTGAATTTCTATGTCTCTTAAATTTTTTTGGATTCATCATCCTCATTTATAAAATCAGGAGGTTGGAAGGGATGACCCTTCCAGACCCTTATAAATACATGATCTTATGAATTTTCATCTTGACTCCTCAGGGCTTTCCTCCTGCTTGGCCAGGGTGATCACCTAGGGGAAAGACCCTACCATCCATCTCTGAGTCTTTTTTCAGAGGGACCCACCTCTCACCACCATCTTCTTTCTCCTGATTGGGCTACCCAATTCCCTGGACAATAGCTGGACTACTTTCTACCTGCTGTCAGTGCACTGACCATTTGAGGGAGAGCTATCATCTGTTTGATTGTTAGCCTCCCTCAATGAACTGTTGTCAATGTGCCTGAGCTCATCAATATGCTCCCATTCACCTCTATACTTCCTATTCCAGGGATTCTGAACCCCTGCTGGCCAATGTACAAATCCCAATACATGTCCCCAACTACCTACTCCTTTATACTCATTCACTAACCATTCTCTTCCCTAATATCCCACTTTCGATCTGTTTAGCCCTTCCAATGTGTCCTTTGTGGGAAAATTAAGATTGATCCTTTATCATCTTCTTATTGATCCTATTTACAAGTAATTGACTTTGTCTTCTGTAACTGTTTAAATCATGGATCACTGTCTCTGAACTTAGTTTATATTGTAGTTGGCCTGTTATGAGTTAATTTTAGATATACAGTTCTCCTGCTAATTGCTGATCTATTCTTGTTTCAAGGAATTTTGCTAATCTTGGGGAATGTTGAGAAAGAGAGTCAGGTATGATATATTTTTCCCACCAAGAGATCCTTCAAGGTTTGCTGGTCAAAAGTCTGAGGTACCATCTAGCACTTGAACTCAAGTAATGAACATTTCTTAGTCTCAGGAGAGAAGAAGGGGTGATGGGGGAGCTCATTGCTAGTGCCCATTAACAAACTTTCAACCAATCTTGTTGTTCCTTGTGTCTTTTGTAACTATAATCATGCTGTTTTCAATTCCATGATGTTATCAACTCTGTTTTGCATTTCATAAAACCTATATAAGGGGAACCTCTTGCTCAGAGTCTTTAGCATAAATGGAGGCAATCCATTGATCTATTTATGGACAGATAGAAAGTCCCTGCTAATAAATATTATCTTGCTCAGAAATTTGCCCTAATATACCTTTTAGTTAAATTCTAATGGAAACTTCTGAAATGCTTCTTCCTCCATAATTTACAAATGTGTTTACATTTTTCTTTTCTTTCTTTTTGGCAAGGCAATGGGGTTAAGTAACTTGTTCAAGGTCACACAGCAAGGCAATTATTGAGTGTCTAAGGCTGGATTTGAATTCAGGTACTCCTGACTCCAGGACTGGTGCTCTGTCCATTGCACCACCTAGTCACCTAAATGTGCTTACATTTTAATCCTTTTCCTTTCTTATTCATTCCACTTTTGAGACTCATTGAGACCTGGCTTCCTTCTGATGTTACTGCTTTACTTGTCACCCTTTTCTGTACTGGCTTTCCTTACATATCTCATCTTCCAATTTCCCTCTGATGGTGAGAGAATCAATATATTTCTTCCTCAAAACCATTTTGAGACCCTCTTTCTACCACATTTAGTCAGCAATCTCTCTTTCAGGGTTTGGGTAATCTAAATTTATCACTCAATACAGAAAGAAAGGGCTATTATCTATCAATGCTGAGGTTATTCTCCTTCCTTCCTTCCTTCCTTCCTTCCTTCCTTCCTTCCTTCCTTCCTTCCTTCCTTCCTTCCTTCCTTCCTTCCTCAATGGATTCAGCTCATAGTATTTCTCTTCACTCCAACTATTGCCCTTGTTCTAGGGAACTTCAACATACTTATTAATTTTCTCTTGAATTCCCTGACTTCCCAATTGTGAATGAAGACTAACCCTGATTATGTGAGATGTTTTTACTCATCTTCATCTCCCTTTCCCGCTTTCTTCTATCCCAGTGTATTTCTTTTTTCCTCCTATTCCATTTTTCTTTTAAGATAATCAAGACATTACAGAACTACTTCAAGGCCATCTATCTAATTAGACTCTCTTGATAATCCCTGATGCTGAACGGGGTGAGAGTGCAAGAGGAATGATCTAATATCTTCCAATAGAAGGTAATCAGGTTATCCTTGTTTAGTGATTGTTCATATTGACAGTTTTATCTTTCTTTTGACCCAGATATTTATTCTTCAAAGTTTATATACAACTTTGGTTTTTTCATCAGTAATGTTTGGTAGTTCTTAATTTCATTAAAGGTCTATTTTCACTCCTCTAGGATTAGATTGTTTTATTGAGTTATGAGTTCTTGACTATAAATATATATTCTTTGCTTTCTGAAACACTGTATTCCAAGATCCTTGTTTCTTTATAGACTGGGTGATAAATGCCATTTGTGCCTCTTCAGTGTCTCATATTGTTGTTTCTTTGCTTTGGAAATTCTGGATTTGGGCTATAATGTTCTTGGGATTCTCAATTTGATATTTCTTTCAGGAGTTGACTAGTGAATTCTTTCTAGTTCTACTTTGCCCTCTGGTTCTAAAACATTTGGGTAGTTTTCTGATTTCTTGAAATTTGGTATCTAGACTTATTTTTATTTTGGTCATGGCTTTCAGGTAGTCTAATAATTCTTACACTTTCTCTCCTTGCTCTATTTTGTAAGTTACTTCTTTTGATAAAATATCTTATATTTTCTTCTATTTTTCAGTCTTTTATTGTTTTAATGTTTTTGTTAAAATCATTAGCTTCCACTTGGTGTAGTCTAATCTGTTGCTTGGTCAAAAGTTTTGTACCTTTTCTGTCAAGCTGTTATTCACCTTACAATTCTTTCTTCCACAGTTTTCATTTATTTTTTATTTTTTTCTTCATCTGGCACTTTTCATTTATTTAAAAACTTTCTTCATCTGTTCCAGGAACTCTAGTTGAACTTGTACTCAAGCTATATTTTTCTTTAAGGTTTTCTTGTCATTGTTTTAGAATCACTCCTGGATTTGTGTCTTTGACTATCCCTGTCCCCGTTATAGCTTTTTTTTAATGGTAGGATTTCTTTTTTGCTTACTCATTTTTCCAGTCAACTTTCTGATTCTGGAATTTATGTTAGTACTGGACTCTGCCTACTTTTGTAGGGAAGCTCTGGGATGTTCATGCTGTTGCTTCTTTGGGTTACTGAGTGTTATATTATTCCAGAATCTAAGGGACAGCTCAGATTGGGGACCTATAGACTTTCAGTGCTCCTTAAGTGGTCTGATCAAGGGAAAAGCTTTATTGTTGCTCCTCTGTAACTCTGAATTCCTCATATGGATTTGGTTCTGAGCAATAAGTCTATGGGCTTACCCCTTTTGGAGTTTCAGTAGATTCAATCAGCTGGAAAAATTTTGTTGGTTCAAAGTTCTAGTAGGCTTCCTTTTGGCCTGGAATTCTTAGCCTGGCTATTCTTTTGTAGGCTTCAGATTGAGATGGAAATTGGAACAGAGACCCTACTCAATTCCTGAGGTTTGAGCCACATAGTGTTTCTGTTTGCTTCTGAATTTGCTTTTAGCTCAATATACATTCCAGACCATTCCTCATCCTTGAATGGATGTCTTCTCTTCGGTTTGCTCGAGATCTTTGACCCAAAGCTGGTAGGGAATGACAGAGATGCTAATTGGCACCTATCCCTGCACCCCATATAAGTTTAGGTTCCTTTCTTCTGAATCTGGAACATTTTCTTGCTCTCATCTCATATACTGTATTTCTAAGGGATTCTGAACTTGGCTTGAGGAGAATAGGACAAGAATCTTGACTGATCATTCTAGTCTCTGAGAGGGATGCTGGATTTTTATGTCACCCCAAATATCCCTGGTCTAGGGGTACAAGAGGTTCAAAAAAAGGGACTCTTCTTTAGTTGATTCTAAGGAAGGAGGGCAGAGTATTCTTTAGCTTATATCTGTCAGTTTGACCCTTTCACACCAAATGCTATTACACAAAAGGCCATCACAAATAATGAGTAGTGAGTGAACCTGTATATCCAAACAAAATAGAGAATATAAATTGGTGACATTCTATATATTGGAATATTCTAGAAAATAAGCAAAAAGTGAATGTACTCTCTATCTGGAAGTGGGATCTTTCAGTTCAAACTAACAAAGCAGTCCAATCATACTTAAAAGGAAATTCCTTGAAATTTCAAAAAAGGCAAAAGGCTGGAAATCAGGGACATGTTGAGAAAGTTTCTTTTCTTACTGTCTGAAGCTTAGAAAAGTCCTTTTCTCTATACTCCCTTGAGTCTCTCTATGAAAGTCTAGAACTATACATTTTTCTCTTGAGGAATCTCTCCTTTCAAAGTAACTCTCACAAAAACTCACCTTGCTCAGGCAGATGCGTGGAATTCCCTAAATGACATGTAAAGTCTCTCAGGCTTAGATGCTTGGGTTACATATATCTTGTATATATCTAGTTATTTTCATGTTGTTCCCTCATTAGAATGTTGGGGTAAAAAGGGGGATTCACTGGGAATGTGAGTTCCTTGGAGACAGGAATTGCTTTTACTTTTGTTTGTAGCCCCAGTACTTTGCTAAGTACCTGGCAAATCATAAATACTTAATAAATGTTTGTTCAGTGACTGCTTCCAGGACTTGCAGAAGCCAAATAAGCTTCAAACCAAGCTCAAAAGGTCACACTAGTCTTGGGAAGACACTTTTGGGGAGGAAGACACCTCTTTTTTTCAGAACTCCCAAGTCCCTACTTCCATCCTTCTAATATTCCCTAGGGAACTTGTTCCCAGAATATTTTGAGACTTCTACTTGTGAGTTACCATGGCAACCACTAGGTGGCTTCTGATTTCCTCAGAATTTGCATCTCTAAGAACTAGGAAAACAAATAAAACCTGGTCAGATTTTATTTCATTTTTCTCAAGGATGTGCTCCCTCCCTCCTTCCCCATTCCTCCCTCCCTCCCTTCCTCCCTCCTCCTCCTCCTCCTCTTCTTCTTCTCCTCCTTCCCCTCCTCTTCCTTATTTCCTCCTCTTCTTTTTCCTCCTTTTTCTCTTTTTTCTTTCTTCCTTTCTTCCTCCTCCTCTTCCTTCTCCTCTCCTCTTCTTCCTCCTCCTTCTTTCTTTTCTCCTCCTCTTCCTCCCCATCTCTATCTCTTTCTGATTCTGTCTCACCTTTCTGTTTCTATATCTCTCTCAGAAAATATCAAGGAAGTCACAAATCCTCCTTTGAGATAGGATGGGGGGGCAGAGTAAAAGCCTACAAATATGAATAAAATTGGGGTTGTGAAATTAAACTGGTTATCAGATTGAATCATTATTGAATATATTCATTGGATTATATTGATATATTCATTATTAGATTACAACTTTTTAGAAAGCAATTGTGTATGTTTATTTTAAAAATTATTATTTACATTAGCATTTTTTAAAATCATGTGACCCCAAAGACACTGTGGGGTAAAAACATGTGAGGCACCATTGCTACCCTCAAGAGATTTATCATCTAGAAGGAGGATTTAAGACATATTCATATGAAAACATTACCAGACAGACAGGGAGCATATGCTAATAAACTACAAATGAGTCAGGTAGAATTTTGTCCTCAAATTTTAAATCTAGAAAACTTCAAGATAATCTATAGTTTTCCATAGTGATTCCAAGAGTGGTGGACTAACAAAGTATAAATTTCCTAGAGAAGGTGTCATTTAAACTGGATCTTTACAGATGAGTAGGGTTTGGATAGCTAGAAAGGAAGGAAGTGGATATTCTAGGTGAAGGAAGTGTTTTGAGAATGGAAATTGGGGTAGGAAAATCAAAAGTACATTGTAAGTACAATATGTATATTATTTTATCTCAAGTAAATGGCTCACTTATGGATGTGGGGTCACTGTACAAAAAGGGGACCAGCTCTTCCACTTATTACTTATATGAGAGCAGATATTTTTGCCTTTCTGGGTCTCATATCTTCATCTGTAAAATGGTGGGGTTGTATTAGATGACTTTTAGGGTCCCCTCAAACTCTATGAATCTATGAAAGTCATATGAGATGAGTTAGGAAAGGTAGATTGTACCAGTGATAGAATTAAATACACTTGAGTTTGGGTTTCCTGCATGCAATTAGAAGCCATCACAGGTTTTTGAGCAGGGGAATGTATGGTAGCAAAATGTACTGCTTTAAGAAGATAAATCCGTAAGATTCAGGGAAAGGGGAAAGGCTAGAGGTCAAGAGGTCAGGATCCATCTCTTGCAATAGTCTGGTTATGACATGTTATGAGCTTTGTAGGGGCTTAGTCCATAAGTAATAAAGCCCTGAATAGCGTGCAAAAGCTTTTGTCGAGCTATTTTTTGTCCTAGTGCTGATGTAAATCATGAGTTTATCTTCAACAGGGGTTTAGAAAAGCCAGCTGTCAAAGCTTACAGAGGGGAAAATACCAGATTAAAACCAGACGCTCCAGTAGTCGACTCGTAGGCATTCTCCTTCACTTAGTGTTATCCTTGGTGACGGATGCTCTGATGCCCTGCTATTCTGAGCATCCTCCTTTCATTTCCCTTCTTAGAGGGTAGAATCTAAAATGACAACATTCCTGTCTGAATCAGGTGTCCTTCAGGCTAAGGTCACTCTCCCTGAGTTCGATTCCCAGCCTGACCAGGGGCTGAAGACAGCATGAAGAGAGTTCCTTGAGGATTCAGATCTGGTGTGTCAAATCTGTGTCTCCATCTTCTTGACTGTCCATCATCCAGAACAGCATCTTGCACACAGTGGGGGCTTAATGTTTATTGGATTGAATTGTCAGTCAAGTAGGGGCACAGCATGTGTTTGTAACTTGTCTAGATGAAAGTGAATTTGGATTTTTATAAGGGAGACACTCTGGTAATGGAGGGTAGGTGGCAGCAAAGGGCTACTAGCCATTTGGAGAGTTGATTGGCTTCTTTTATATTCTACTTGTCAAAGATAAGCCTGTAGACTGGAAGCTGTGTGAGCCCGATTCTCTTTTCCTAGACCGGATTGCACTTCCAAGCAAGTTAGTTTGCCACACAGGAATCCAGCATCCCCTTTTAGGGTCCTTTGATCCCTGATGGCAAGGATACTGGGATCCCTGATATCGTGGTGCCCAAGGGATCTTGTCAAATTAACAGATGTCCCTGTTTTGGTAGCATAGCCCTAGGGGGATGTATACTTTGTGTCAAAGACTACAGAATGTGATAATTTTGCAAGATCTTCTCAGAAACATAGCTACAAGGGACCAGGCATATACATATACTGAAAGCTAGTTGCCACCAACAAAATCCTCTAAACATTTTTCCTCTAGAGAGATGACTAAAGGCAGTTGCGGGAGATGCAATGGAGTGCTGGATCTGTAGTCAGGAAAACCCGAGTTCAAATCTACCTCATATACTTATTAGGTGGGTGATCTTTGACAAGTTTCTGAATTCTGCCCCAGTTTTCTCAACTGTAAAAATCTATTTCCCAGGGTTGTGCAAATCAATGAGAAAGTTGTAAAGTGCTTTGCACAATATCCCACCCATCACAGGTACTCATTAATGCTTGTTCCTTTTCCCTCCCTTTCTCTTCCTCTACTCAAGTAGTGCTATATAGCTGTGAAGAGATCTCATCTGGCTCACTTAGTCTCCCGCTTTGTAACATTATGCATTTGCAGCAAAATGGGTTAGTGCATATACTGACCATGAGATTTGTTTGCAGCTTCAGAGAGGAAGAGGGGGGTTGGTATCTTTTCCTCTGCTATCTCAACAAATACTATCTCCCTACCTATCTTGCATCCCTGATTGTAGTAACATTCCCAGCTGTCCTGTTTCCTAAACTGTTCAGTGAGGAAAGATTAGACTATTCCAACAAAGCTAGCAAACTAAGATGAAGATAAATTAGGGAGGAGACTGAGGTTTGGGAGAGCTCCATGTCTGCACCTTGGATCAAATGATCTGTGATATCATGATGGAGGACACAGAGTCAGAGAAGACTAAGAGCTATGGGTGAAAGTTGGAATGAAGCAAATTTAGACTAGATGTCCGGGGAGAAAGACAACTTCCTCAGAAGCAGAGGTCTCAAAGTAGAACAGCCTATCTTGGGAGGTTTCTGTTCTCCTTCATTGACAAGAATCAATCCAAGGCTGGGCAATTATTTAATCAATATGTTATAGTGAGGACTGTGGTTTAGGGATGATTGGACTAGATAATCATTGAAGTTTCTCCTAAATCTAAAATTAGTAGTTCTGTAAGAAAATAAAAAAAAACATCATTTATTATTAGCTCTGGACACAAAAGGGCAGCTAGGTAGTACCATAGTGCTGAGTCTGGAGTGAGGAAGAGTCTTCTGAATTCAGATGATCCTGGCTACTTCATTAACATTAACTTTGCCTCAATTTCTTCAGCTTTGCCCCCAAATTCCAACAAAATCAAAACCCTAATGGGGTCATGAAGAGTTGGACATGACTGAAAACAACTAAACAACAGCATAGACATCAAAAATGACTTATCCAGGATAAGGTGAATGATGTGACCCTCTTGGAAGCGGCATAGCAGAGGATGATCTTATAACAGTAAGACCTGGTTTTGTGGGCTGTGTTTGGATGCTTATTAGCTGGGTGACCCTGGACAAGTCAGTTCTCTAAACTGCTCTATAAGTTCAGATGTAATAAAAGTAGGTGGCAAACTACATTGGTGAAGGAGTGTCTCCTCATCCTGGAGCTCCCTAAACCAAGGAAATTATCACAAGTCTAGTTCCTGTCTCTAATGTGAAACGATTGTATTAAACGAGATTTAAGGTTCAACTCTATAACTTGACATGACGCAGTGCTATGTCTTGTTGAGTCTCAGTTCTTGTAAAAGTCAGAAGCGATTCATTTTTGTTTTTGTTCTTCCAAGAGTTATTATGGCAGTGACAGGCAGGGAGACCCTTTGGCCTTGGCATATTAAATTGAACACCTCATTGGGGAAGGACAGAATTGAATTTTTTTCCTTTAAAGTTTTCACTATAACCAAAGAGATTTAGAAGTGTTTCTAAAGTTTGATTATACCTTAGTTTTAATTTTGGTTTTCTATCATTCCTTTTCATTCTAGACAAAAGGAGAATCTGTCAGTCAATAAATATTGAACAAGGACCCACTATGTGCCAGGCAATATATTAGACTCTGGATCACTTGACTCCTCCCTCCCTACCTCTGTGAAAGTTTTAATGTCAGAGAAAGCATGAAAATAGAGGGAGCTAGCTGGAAAAGTATATAGAAGTTAGACTTGGAGTCAGGAAGACTTGGGTTCAAATCCTGTCCTCACACACTAGTTGTGTGACCTTGGACAAATCATTTAACTACTGTCTGCCTCAGCTTGCTCATCTGTAAGAGACAATGCTAGCATCTAGCTCCCAGAGTTCTTGTAAGGATTAAATAATATTTGTAAAATATTATATAAATGTTTATCATTATCATCATCATTATTAACATCATCATAACATTAATAGCCCCTGTCTCCTAGGGTTGTTGTGAAGATCAACTGAGATAAAAATTGTAGAGTTTAGCACAGTATTTGGAACATATTAAGCCCTACTTAAATATTAACTATTAGTCCGATACCGGCAAATGGGCTGAGTGCTTTCTTCCCTCACTGGATAATAATAATAATAATAATAATAATAATAATAATAATAATAATAATAATAATAATGAATCAACTTTGAAAACAATTGCATATTTGGGGTTCTGAAGCTTTTTGATTGATGACAAACCTTTCTTGTTGCTGTCAGTCATGAGTGACCAGTGTCTCTGAAATGATACTCTGAACTTACCCATACTGGTTTAGTCTTGGAGGGAGTTCACTAAATTCTTTGCTGCATGCTCCTATTCAGAGATCCCCTGGGAGTATCAGAATTTGCTTTTTCTTTGCCCTACTTTATTTTTGTTTCTGAAAGAAATAGCAAAAAAAGACCCTCAGCCACTATGTAGGTATCCTGGCTAACAATATATTGAACAGTTTTTAACTCAAAAAACATATAAGTTTCCCAACTGGACATATAAATTCCCAACTGAATCTATATATGACTGAGGGAATTCTTTTATTTGCTGGTGAGCCTTGGATCTAAATATTCCAGGATTAATAGTACTATCAGGGGGTTGAGGTACCTTGAGCTCCACCTCCACCATTTCTCTAGGAGAAAGCACTGGGAATTGACCCAGACTTTACTCTCTTTTCCTGGTCCACATTTATTCCTCTAGATCATAACTATCCTGCTTTGTTCCTTAGATCTAGAGCTCTCTTGATTCAGAATCGCTTCTATTGCAGATGGTTTCCCTGGAGACCATGGACTTCTTAGAAAGGACATGTGATTTACAGGTTTTCTGAATTCTTGTGAGCAAACAACTGTCTTCCCTCTGTTCCAATTCCTAGGTCATATTCTTTTCTCTGTCTCAGCCCCCTTGGTTGCCATGATTTCATGACCAACGTGATGCTTATCATCTTGATGATCAAGACATTGCTGAAACTCATTATCTACTCTTTTCTTGCTCCTTTGTTGCTTCTCTACCCTCCTGACTCCTCATTTTACATCTCAAATTGCTCCCTTAGGTTGCTGAGTTCTAACGGGTGAAGAATTTTATTATTGGAGGATAGGGCTAGAACACGAGTCAATGACTGGTCTACAGTGTGTTAAGTTCCCATTGTACAAACTGATCCCAAGTATCTGGATCCTGTACACATAATACAAAAGTTTCTAATAAATTTCTTGCCACATTTTAAGGATATTGGCCATTTTGAGAAACTGAAGATGAATTTTGAATCTCTGGGTGATTTAAAAATGCTTTAAGTTTGTATGGGAATGCTTTCAACTCTCAGTCATATTACTATTTGTTAACCATATTTTCGTAATGTCTTTTGTAGAACCCTTGTACCACATGGATCTCCATAAAGTTAACCCAGATTTGAGGCATTCAATGGATCAGCATCCACAAAGCTATAGTTTGTGAACCTTCATCAACAAATCACATCAGGGTAGACTAGAAATTCTTTAGTCTATAGAGGCTATTGGCCACCACATAGTTAAAGGCAGTGATCTCAAGGCTAAGATTATATCTATTCTTTTGACTCTGTTTTATGCTAATTTGATGTCCATTAGACAGGTTTAGAAAATCCTTGATAGCTTCCAGTTTAGCTCCTAATGGGAATATTGTGTTCACAATTTCAGTGTCCAAAAACTATGTACCTCTTCCTCCCATCCCCATCCAAATCTCAGGGAAGTTATTAGAATCTAGGAGTACAAAGTTCACTTTACCAAAGATTGCTTTTGATTGACATTCACATGAGTCAAGAAAAATAGGAAGTGATGAAGGCAAGATCAATTCAATTCAACATTATAAAATTCATTGCAACATTATTAACTGCCTAATATATGCAATAAACTGTATCTACCCTCTTGATTCATATTCTTGTCTTTATTAAATATATTTTCCAGCAACACTACCATCAAATCTCTAGGCCTTTGTTATGTATTCTGATCAGTGCAAAACCTCATGGTTCAGTGAACAGAGTGCTAGGTCTGGAGAGTGGAAGACCTGACTTCAAATTCAGCCTTGGAAACATACTAGTCATGTGTCTCTGGGCCAGTCACTGGGCTAAGTTAACTCTACCTCATTTTCTTCAGTTGTAAAATGGAGATAATAATTACATTTATCTCACAGAATTGATGGGAGGATTGACACAAAATAAGCACAATGCTCATTCCTTTCCCTTCTCACTTTTCTTCCCTTTTCCCCTTTTATCTTCATTTCACAGATCAGCTGAACTGAAAACCAGGGAGATTCTGTTATTTACTTAAGAGCTCAGTGAATTTATGGTAGAACAGCACGGGAAATCCAGTTCCTGATTCTTAGTTCAGTGCTCTCCCAATTGCATGGCAATGCGATCTTTCACCCTAAGAAATTACTGGGACAGGGAGGGTTGGCATTACCCTGATTATGACTGATCCATCACAGCTTGGATCTGTTACAGCCTCAAATGTTGGTGGCAGAGTACCACCTCATTCCAGAGCAAGTCTAGGCTTCACCACAAAAGCACTTACATAGTCCATGGCAGACCATTTGCCTTGCTGGCACTATTGGGTACTTTGGACCCTGAAATATTGTGGGTAATTGGCAAAGACTCAACACCAGTCACTGTAATTCTTTGGTATTGATCTGGCCTCCTTTTCTCTTTAGGAGAATACATGATTGTGTCAACACTTATCTCATTAGTTGTCAACAATGTTCTTGAGAAGTGGGGAGATGGCTTAATTGCTTAGAAAGTTGTCTATGTCTCACTGCTCTTCTTTTAGGAGTAGCATTCCTCCACCTGATAAAGTCAATAATGGAGAATTAACATGGGAGCTGTTATCCACACAATATGAAGTATTTGGCCACGTGAGAGACAATAATAAAGCTTGAGAAGAAGCAAGTGATTCCAAAAGATAATTTAGATTTCTGTATCAGTGAACACTTTGAATAATCTGGATTTAAGACTATACTCATTTACTTTGTTTTTTATTTTTTAATTTTATAAAGGCAAGATGCTTTGAAAGGTGCTGCTTTTAGGGATAGACTTCTCAAGCTCCTTTGTTCAAGGTATGATATGGATCACTTGTCCACCCACTAGATCAGTTTCCACATGCTATCTCTGGCTCCAACTCAGTCCCAACCAGGGTAGAGAAAGTTCATGGTGATGTGGGTGATGTGAAGGACACCATGACTATATCCCTTGCAGGAATCTATTTTTAGTACCAGTCTGAATGACTGTTACCTTGAACTGATCTAATGATGGAGCTTAGAAATATTTCTTTCAGTCAAATTTAGATGACAGTGTTTAACTGAGACTTTAGCTTATGTCCTTAAATGGGCTTAAATGTTAGTAGAAATCATTTTTATACTTCTGGTCAAAATTATACTACCAACTAAATATCAATAGTTTTAAGATGAGAACTTAGTTTACGATTAATTCTATAATAGTAATGATATGAATTAACATTTATGTAGCACTTTGAGGTTTACAAAGTACTTTACATATTTTAACTCATTTGATATAGCACTGTTCCTGTAAGAGAGCATGTGCTTAAAATTCACAAGTACTGGCAGTTCCCAGCTGACAAATGGATTATGTTCAAAAAGTGCATTTGTAAATAAGTTTGAAATTTAAAACACATTTTCCTATGGGTATTTTCCCCTTCAATTCTCCAGCGACCTGTGCTTTCATCATTGTAGGTGCTCCTTCCATTAATGACTTTCACCCCCACTCCAGACATAACCTCCCCACCACCACCATGACTTAGAGAAAGTCTTTGAGAGTTGTCATGGCCAAAACTCCCTATCACTCTGCAGCTAATTTGATGATGAGCCTCCCTGAATTTAGCCAGACTGGTCCTTGGATGACAGACATTTAATCTATAACTAAGCTTGTACTTGGAACCTTTGCAGCTTTGTAGGTATGCCAGAGCATGACTGACACAACCCATGGGAGCTCAGTGTCACCCTTGTACCACCCTTGAGACATCAGAGGACAACTTTAATAGAAGGTTATAGAAACAAGATTATTATAGGTTAGAGTCCCAGATGATACATATATATATATATATATATTATAGATAGATAGATAGATAGATAGAAGAGACAGACATATACAAAGACAGATGGTTCAAAGAGAGAGAAAGAGGGGTAGAGAGTCAGAAATAGAGAAGGAAGAGGAAAGAGGAGAAGGGAGGGAGAGACAGAGAGATAAAAAGGGGACAGAGGGAAAGAGAGAGATAGAGAGGACAGAGATAGACAGGAAAACGAGGGAGAGACAAATAGAAAGCTACAAAGAGAAAGGGAGAGAGAGAAAAAAGAAAGAAAGAAAGGGGGAAAGCTTTATTGGCATAAAGTGTTAATAACTCTGAGTAAATTTTATAAATGGTATGGAAAGATGCATAAGTAGCTGTTCCTATAGCATTGGTGAAAGTGAATGGATCTGCCACTTACACTTGTAATCCATCTGGTCTTTTGTTCTACAGCAAAGGTCTTGGCTATTAATATTTTCATGGAATGACAGTCTGACAGTCCACAGAGGGTATTGCTCAAGCCAATAAATGTTTATTCTTCAAATAAGACCTCAATAAATGGATTTACTAATAACTGCTTGCTCTCTCCCCTGTGACTTTGGTGGGTAGAGTGAGATTTAGAGATCATGGTTAACTATTTCTATGTGTTTTTGTAATGTTTAGATAATGCTTTTGATCTTGTGGAGCTACAGTTATTACTGACTGCATTTACAGATGGCAGAGTTTTCCATCATTCACACCAAAGCTCCTTTCCATTGATCCTGGTTATTAAGGGTCAGCTTCTCCTTCAGTGGCTGATATGCCATCACCACTATCGTCGCTGCTTACATGTACTTGGGGTGATGTGGTTCAACAATTTTCATGACAATATCCTGGGAAGCATGTAGTATAATCATTGTTATCCTTGGTCTACCTATCTATGAGAAAACTGCAACTTAGGGAGGCTAATGATCTTTCCTAAAGTCATTCAGCAGGTGCAAGAGCCTAGCCTCAAATCCAAACCTTCTGATTTCAATTTTCCATTTTCTTTGTTATACTACTTTTCTATGTTATTTGAAAAGATGGTTCTCTCAGAATTACTGCCAAGCAATAGCTGACATCAGCTGTGACACCTCACAGATGGTAATTTCTTTATTTTTGTTTTAATGGCTGTAAGCCCAAAAGATAATGGTTATACCTGAAATCTTCTTGTGCCAACTATTAGTATGAACCCTTCAGGCTCCTCAAGGAAGTGCATGGTTTATGTCAGATGACAGTGTGTTATAGTGAATAATCAAGCTAAAACTTTTTAAGGAAAGAGAGACAACATGATGTAGTATAAAGGGTGTTGACCTGGAAATCAGAGGATCTGAGCTCAAGTGCTAGTCCTGCCAAGAGACTAGCTAGGTGAATGTTGGACAGCCTTTTCATGACAGCTTCAGGTTTCTTTTTTGATCATTCAAAAGAAGTAAAAAAGAAACAGGGAGATTATATATTAAATGATACCTATAACTGAACCCAGCTCTAAAAACCTATTATTCTATGAAATTGAAGTCATAAAGCTTATTTTATTCTTAGTTTTACTCTTACCAAGCCAAAAAAAGATAATAAAAAACTGCCAAAGGAACAGACCCAACAACATTTCACATGAAGCCAATTTACATGCCTTTCAATTTTTCCAGGAGCAGGTTAGCTTGTTTGTCATACTTGGGACAATGGTTCTGTTACTGTGATATCTTTGGAATGTTCCTTCTCAATGACTGTTCATCTTAACAACAGACAATAACATATCTTGGCCTAATAGATTGCTGAACTTAAAGTCAGGGAGGCTTGGGTTCAGTTCCTAATTCTGACCCTTATTAGCTGTGTGACTTTGGGCAAATCATTTTAACCTCTCCAAGCTTAAATTTCCTCATCTATAAAATGATGGGATTGGACAGGGAGGCCTCTGAGGTGCTTAATAGACTAAATCTATGATCCTATGAGACATTGTGTGGGTGTTTTGAATCCTGTCTTTGATTAATCAACAACACACATTTATTAAGCACTTTCTATTTGCCAGGAATAGGGCTAATCACCCATGATATGCCCATGTGGATTCATTATCCTCTGTGAAGCAGATCTGAAACTTGATCATGGGGATTTTAAGGCTATACTAAGATGAACCTTTGGGAAAAGAACAGGAGCATATGAAAGCCAATACCAGGATATTCTACAGATCCAGGATTAACCAAACCCAAAGCATTTTCTTCTTGCCCTTTATTTCCCCAACACTTACACCCCAACCTTAGTCCTTCTTCCTCTCAGGTTTCATATTGCTTAATTATTCCTGATTATAAGGTTATATGATAATCATACAGTTCTTGAAATTGTGAAAAGGCAAATTACATCTGAGTCACTGAGGGTCTTTAAAATCAAACCCCAAAGCCGGAACTCAGTTTTATGGCCCTCTGTGTTTTGAAGCAATTCTAATCCCCCCTCTTTAGAGACCATTATGATGCTTTATATAGAACAGTAAAACAACTTGGTCCATTAACCTTTTAAAATGACAGTACCTTCGTAAGCAAGAGCTTCTGATGCAAACCTGAGAAAATGAGATTCTAAGCTTTGGAAAAGGGATTCCAGATGCAGTTAGTCCTTTGTTGCCCAAATATCTGGCAGAAGCTTCCTCTTTATGGAATTACAGACGCTGCCAGCTTCTTCACATCTCAGAGGTGGTGGCAGGGTATAGGCAAAACAATAGTTCTCTTAAGGGCACTTCTGGTGTAGAAACATCTTGGTTCAAGGTTGCTGGTCAAAACAGGCAGTAGTAGGGGCAGCTAGATGGTGTAGTGGATAAAGCACCGGCCCTGAAGTCAGGAGTACCTGGGTTCAAATCTGGTCTCAAACACTTAATAATTACCTAGCTGTGTGGCCTTGGGCAAGCCACTTAACCCTGTTTGCCTTACGAAAAAACCCCTCCAAAAAACAAAACAAAACAAAACAAAAAAAACAAAACCCAGGCAGTAGTAGCTAGGTCTGCATCTTTGGAGGAAGCAACTTCTCATGTTCCATATGAAGGAGATCTTGCAGATGCTATGAAGAGCAAGACCCTCGGATGTGGAAGTGATGTGTCCAGGCTAAAAGTCTAAGATTTCTGGGATGTGACACAGATTCTCTTAAGACTCTTCAAACTTAAGGACCACTGCTCACTATTGATAATTCAAGTGGGAGCACATGAGGCTGCCAAAAGTAAATGGAAAAGTTTGTCTGGGGATTATGAAATCCTAGGCAGAAAAGTAAAGGATATAAGGGGAATGGAAGGCACTGCCAGGTGATCTAAAAAGATGATAGTACTATAGAAGACAATATGGCTAATAAACAACTCATTAAAAATGAACCTATCTAGGTAACTCAGTGGACAGACCACTGAACTTGGAGACAGAAGACCTGAGTTCAAATCTAACCACACTTACTAGTTGTGTGATCCTGGGCATGTCACTTAACTTTGCCTTAGTTCCTCATCTATAAAAGGGGCTAGAAAGAAATAGTAAATCACTCTAGTATCTTTGTCAAGAAAAACCCAAATGAGGTCACGAGGAGTTAGACATAACTAAACATGATTGAACAACAAGTAAAACAAGATTCAAACTTGAACTCTTACCTAGGAATGGGGGTACATCAAACAAGACTTGGGAAGAATGTATTTATTAAGCTCTAGATTGAAATAATTGGGAATACTTAGCCTGTAGAAGGGATAACTTGAGGAGAATGTGATGACTCTTTCAGTATTTGAAGATTCATCACATGGAAAAGGATTATATTTGTTTTTCTTAATCTGGAAGCAGAACTGACTCTGGATGTATTGGAGAGTGATGGATTTAGGCTAGCTATAAGGGAAAATTTCCAAACAATTAGAGATAGAAATTGAATGTTTTTAGATTATCAAATATATATATATATATATTATATATTTATCTGTTTGCATGTCATATTACCCCCTCTTTCACCTTTCCCCATAGAATATAAATTTCTTGAAGGCAGGCAAGTTTTTATCTTTGTTTTTCCAGTCCCTAACACAATACCTTGCACATAGTAGACTCTTATTATAGGCTGCTTGATGGCTTAGTGGATAGAGAATAGGTCTTACTGAGTCTTGCCTCAGACACTATCGATTTGACCCTGAATGAGTCACTTAACCTCTCTCAGTTTTATCTGTAAAATGGGAATAGATTTACCTTACAGGGTTGTTCTGAGGGCCAACAAAGTTTAAATACAGAGTGCCTTACAAACCTTAAAATTTAAATGCTGTATAAATGCTAGCTATATTAGTATCATCATCATTGTCATCATCATTCTATGTTTATTGGATTGATTTAGATTACATAAAAATAGGATACCTTGGGAGCAAATAATGTATAGTGGAAGGAATTCTGGACTTTTAATTAGAAGAGACACTATAGTTGATTCCCCTCTCTGACACCATAGGTTGATTATGGATAAATTACAGTCCCTTAGTTTCCTCATATATAAAATGGTGATAATATCTATATTCTATTTTTAATGTCTATAAATTCTCAGGATTTTTGTGAGAATCAAATTATATAATGTAGAATTTTAAAAATATTAAAGCACTGAAAAATGTCAGTTATATTGATACTATATTATTAATAATATCATATTAAAATAATTATTATTCTAGTCTAACCTCCCTGGAAGTCTTTAGGTAGAAACTGGAAATGTGGAAGAGGCTTGGCTATGGGTTGGATCAAGTCCTTTCTAAACCTTAGATTCTGTTTTTCCTGGGGCTGGTTGACCTTAGCTATGATGATGAAGTGGTTATGGTGACATCAGGAAGGAAGAGAAGTTTAAAAATTCTAAGTCAGATGCCATAGAAAGCAGCCAGTATGAGAGGAAGAAGAATGTAGAAGAACTTGCTAAAACTCAGATGGGAATGATGTTCTAGAAGGGTGGCAATGATACTGATAGTGATGGTTTCAAATGCTCATATCCCAGAATATGAGTAATAAAATGGATGATTAATTTTGATATATCTTAGCATATATCATACAGACTTGCTAGGATGTGAGTCATCATTGCAATAGGGCAATGGAAGAACTGACCTTGTTCAAGAAGAATTGAATAGGTTTGAGGGGAAGGAGCCTAGCATTATTTAGTACGAGGATCTGTGTTGAAATCCAAGAACCTCTTGAGGAAGACCCGGTGGATAGCATTTGAGGAAGACTTATAAGAAGGACAAACAGATAATAAACTTTTAGTAATAAAATACAGATCCCCAGAACAACTGCAGGGATTTTTAATCCAGACCACATTGATGGCATAAAGGCAAAATATAATTTTGAGGAGGGGAAGAGGGAGAAACTCCAACAATCTGGACAATTTTTGGAGATCATTCTCTGATAAACTTAGGGCAGGAGAGAACTTCTGATGGCAGATATATGGTGTAATATAATTTTGAACTCGGAGTCAGGAAGATCTGAGTTTGAATCACTAGGTATGTGACCCTGGCCAAGTCATTTAATCCCTACCCATTCAGATCTCTCTCTCTCTCTCTCTCTCTCTCTCTCTCTCTCTCTCTCTCTCTCTCTCTCTCTCTGTGTGTTTTTTAAAATGGGAATGAGAAAAGTACTTATAGCAATAGGTTGTTGTGAAGATGAAATGAGATAATACATATAAAGTGTTTTGCAAATCTGCTAGTTATTATTAGTGTTAATAATAATTTAAAAGGAAGAGAGAATGATCAGGATTATTGCTATTCTGGATCCTGTTTTGGCCAATAAGGAAGAACTATTTAGTAAAATAGAAATGACAGGATCTTTGGGAAGCATCAACCATGTTTTCTTATAGCTTGAGATAATAACTAAATCTATGCTTTTGTATAGCATTTTAAGATTAAGCACTTTCATCATCATCATCATAATAGTAATTAGCATGTATATAAACACATTCACCCTAAGCACTTTACATTTACTATTGTCATTTGATCCTCACAATAGGAAGTGGGTGCTGTTACTAACCTTCATTTTTTTTAGATGAGGAAATGGAGGCAAGCTGAGGTGGAAGAAGATGATATGTGTATTTTCAACCCCATTTTCCAAATGGGAAATACCAAGCCCAATTTGATATGTGTCTTAAATTCTAGAAAAAGATGATTTCAAAGAGTTTAGAAAAACAATTGAATTTCATAGCCTAAAATTCCATTGGGGTTGCCTACTCAAGAAGGATGGATGGATGATTCCCTAGAATGAAATTCAGGGGATTTAAACATACATAATTTTGATGAAGGAGGAAAGGACACTTGTCCTAGTTTCTAATTCTGATCTTAGAAAGATATGGATAGAAGATAGAAATAAAACACTGTGATTTACTTTTTTGAACAATTTGAGTAATAATACTGATATTAATCATAAATGCTAGCATTAATGGATTTTTTGAAAGTTTTCAAAATGTTTAACAGACATTGCCTCATTTGATCCTCACACCAATCTTCAAAGATAGGTACTATTATCATCTTCATTTTACAAAGGAGAAAACTAAGACAGACAGAGGTTAAATGAGTTGCCCAAGTTTGCTACAAGGCTAGATTTGAACTCAGATTTTCTTGACCACCGAGTATCCAAACTTTTAGCTCTTCTGGACCACCAAAGACTTGTCAAGGATAGCATTTAGAATTTAATATTTATGACTATAATGTAACCCATATAACCAAGGAGTATAATAGTAAAAGTTAATAATACTGTAAGAATAGACTTTGAGAGTGGCAGGTAGCCTGCAGGTCATGGGTTGGACACACTTGACTAGATGCTTAATGGAAGTAATAATAATGAAGAGATCATAGACCATTTAAAATATTATGAAGATTGTTTGTTGTTCAGTCATTTCATCTGTAATCCCGTTTGGGGTTTTCTTGGCAAAGATATTAGAGTGATTTGCCATTTTCTTCTCCAATTCATTTTGCAGATGAGAAAATTGAGGCAAACAGGATTAAATGACTTGAACTCAGAAATATGAATCATTCTGACTCCAGACCCAGTACTCATAACTACAGTATTGCCTAGCTGCCCGTTGAAGTCTGTTTACTAAGTCAAAAAGGGGCAGGGTTCTGCCTCAGTGAAGGAATCCCCATAGAAATGAATAAAATTGTGGTCACTTGAATTACTAAGTAAGTGGTTGGAAGCTGAATGTAGAGTGCCTGTACCACACTCAGGAAGTAGTTTACGGGTGCTATTTTCCACTTCTTGAAATGACAGAGTCACTTAATAGCACTTTTCCTTTAGAGAAATCATTCTATGGACAACTCTGTACCAGGAAGTTTTTTCCAAACTTAACTTCTGAACCCATTCATTTGGTTCCCTCCTCCTCAATCTCTAATAACAACCTCTAGGAAGGAGCTGTTTTAGAAACAACTACACAGTGAGATACATAGAACTGCAACCTACCATGCAGGGCCATGGAACATACAATAGGTTCTAAATGAGTGGGGTAGATAATAAGTTCTGCAGGAGCTCCGACAAGGGATCAATTGTGTGAATTGGATTCATCCATCTGTACAATATATGATTTGATTTGGGCCTTGAAGGAAAAGTAGTATGTGGACAAGTGGAGAGCAGGGTATAGGTCATTTAGGCAGAGGCAGTGGGGAACAAAGGCCTGGAGGTGGTATGGAAATGATAGGTTTGAGGAAGAATGAGTAGGTTGACTTGACTGAAGCAGAAGAGAGAAAAATGAACTTGTAGTTAAAGTACTTTTATTTTTATATCAGAGTAATTTTAAAATAAATCCATTCTCTTATCCCTACCCAGCAAGCTGTATTTTGTAACAAAGATTTCTAAAAGAGGGAAATAAGTAGTTCTGGGAAACTAATACATTAGTCAATACATTAATACAAGTCTGATAGTACATGCAATAGGAAGACATTCTTCATTTCCATCATTTCAAACCTTTCCTTTTTCCTATCTTTTTTCACTTTCAAATGGCTACAGGGAAAAGAGTGATTTAAGTACCTGTGCACCTGGGTACTTCTCATCTGTCTTTCTTGGTCACTATCATTAATCTAGTTCTGAACTGTGGAATGTCTGGAGGGTACAGTGATTGCTCCAAAGACATACAATCTGTTTGTGATGGGATTGGAAACCTATCTTTCATCCCTATTTCCTCATCCACCTGTTGATTAACCAACTTACCCTGGCATGTTGTGGCTACATGTGGCACCTTAGCGGTTTCCTCATCTGCAGTTTCATTATGGTCTTATATCCTATGAAAAACACTTTGATTTCTATGATAATTGAGTTATAAGGACCTGAGTGATAAGGAATGATTACTTTACTTCTAGGTATAGTAATAATAGATTTCCTCACAAACCTGCTCTTTCATCCAAATAATGGCATTTCCCTTGACATCCAGGAGATCTCTGACTGCAGCATATGATTTTGATTGTTCTCTTTACTGACCTCTTAATGTAATGGAAGCCTTAGGAATTGAGTTCATTTTTTTTGGAAGAGTGGTTAGTTTTTAGGAGATATGTGAGGTCAGAGGTATTTCTACAATTCATAGAAAGACAAAAAGGAATTCCCAATCAGGGATCATAGCCACCTTTGGCTTACTACATTTAGCTCAGTATCATTTCCTGTGGTGACTGCTATTAACTTCCTTCTACTCCATCTGTGCATTACCAGGTAGAAGGTATATAAAGGGATGAATAGAATTTATTTTTTCCCCTGAGGCTTCAATCAGTGCCAGTTCCTATATTGATGTTGATCTTTAGCCCTCCTTTTGAATGGCAATTACATTGGTTAAAAATTAAAGATTGTTTCCTAAGGTAGAGGTCCTGAACTGGCAGGAATTAATAAAATATTCTGGGAATTGGGTAGCAAAGGGAATGTGTGAGAATCCCAACATTCCAGGGACTTATAGGAGATGGACCAAAGAAGCAAGATCTTTGAGATGAGAGGGCTGTGATAGAAGTCAGAAAGGACATAGATTAGAGGAAAAACTAAAAATCTGGGACTCAAATATAATGGAATACTATTATGCTATAAGAAATGATGAATATGAAGAATTCAGAGAAGCATAGAAAAACTTAATTGAAGCAGTGCAGAATGAAGTAAGCAGGACCAGGAAAACAACATATCCAATTTAACAGCAATGCAAATGGAAAAAGTTTGAAAAATTAGAAACCCTGGGAAAATTGTTGAAAAAATCCATCTCCTCTTCTTTGCAATTGTAGGAGACTATGGGAATATAATATTGCTAAATTGTGATTTTTGTCTTTCTTGTATATTTTGTTAAAAATAGATGGTAGTAATAACATTGATGTGTATATTTGTCAGCAGATAGCTGTTTATTGCTAAATAACTTAGGTGAAACAGACAGTATGAGTCCCTGGAAACTATTTAAGGGAAATAGCATAAAGTCAATCAGTCAACAAACATTAAGTACCTACTGTATGTTAAGCACTCTGCTAGGTGCTGGGCATACAAAGACCGAAAAAAATAGCCCAATACTTGCTCTCAAAGAGATAAAGAACCCTGGGAAATGAGAACACCTAGGTTCTAACCTCTTTAACCATGTTTCTTTGGGCAAGACACAATTTCTCTGATCATCACTTTCCTTAATTGCAAAATGATGGGGTTGATTTAAGTCAGAGGTTCTTAATCTAGGGGCCAGGGAAACTTTAAATTCTAGATAATTCATGAACTTGAATGAGAAAATATTACATTTTTACTTCAATATAATTGCTTTCCTTTGTAACCCTATGTAGTTTATGTGCATCTAAGAGCTTTATTCTGAGAAAAGGTTCATAGTTTTCACCAGATTGACAAATGGATCCATGATATATATAAAAAGAGTTAATCTCTGTTCTTAATGACCTCTTGGCTTCAATATCTAGGCTTTCATCATCAGCTTTTTTTATTTCCAGTTTATGATGTAGAGTGGGGATAGCTTTTACCTTTTAGGTCATGGGACATAGAGTTAAAAGAGATCTTAGAGATAATTTAATTCAAACTCCCATTTTACAGATAAGTTAACTGAGACCTAGAGGGAGATTAAGTTACATGTCAATGTTGTGTAGCAGCAAGATCAGACTTAATCCTAGGTCCTTATGATTCTAAACTTGGTATATTCCAATATACCTCATGTCTGATTTCAGCTGAATCAAGGATTAAGGATTATTTAATAGGGAGTTTATGATTATTAACAGTTATGGAGGGGCAGTGATGGTGTATGGGATAGAGCCATGAAGACCTGAGTTCAAGTCCCATCGCTAACACACTTACTGTGAGACCCTGTAATTTATTCTTTACTCTAGCCTAGGTTAATTTTTTATAAAGTTATAAATAAGGTGACTATTTTCAATGGTAGATGGAGTTTCCTTATATGGTGGTTTCCTGTACTAACAAAATTACAAAACTAGGTGTTATTCCCTATTAATAGTTAATGGTGGAATCATTTGTTCCTCTCTCTCTCTCTCTCTCTCTCTCTCTCTCTCTCTCCTTCCTTGCTTCCTTACCTCCAAATATCTATCTACGTGTTTGTCTATCTATCTATCTATCTATCATCTATCTATCTATCTATCTATCTATCTATCTATCTATCTATCTATCTATCATCTATCTATTGACTTCATTAGTCTCTGCTCTGCAGTTCTCTAATTTAAAGGCAAAACTTGAAGGCCTGAGTAGGTTAGAATCTTTCAAACACACATATGCTGAACTTAGTTTCATCCTGAGACTGCAAGGGAGCAGGGACAAACCTGGCCTTTTTTGACTTCAATCCAATATTAATCACTTCATTTCCATCTTCCTACTAAAGGGGCTTTGTATGTTGACTTTAAGTCTCACCATGTTTTCTCCATAAAGACCCAGGGCTACCTAGTGCCTCCATTGGGTCTATCCTCTAGCTACAGTGAATATCAATTATTGATATTTCCCCTGATGAAAGAATGAAATCCTGCTTTCTCATCCTCCAGACAGATGATGATATACGTTCACAGAAAAGGTGTGGGAATGCTATTGCTACCTCCCTAGTCCGCATACAGCAAATGGATGTTTCAGGTTTCTTTTGTTTTGTGCTGCTCTGTTTCCATGGTAATGGGTTAACTTCAGCAAGTATGAAAAAGAGAGGGTGGGGAAACTAGAGAATGAAGGGAGAAAACAACTACCTGGGGGGAAGGTTCCTTTTGGTGGCAGGGCATTCATGAGGCTTGGTTTTCACCTTTTGGGGGGGTAGAATGGGGTTAGACACTGCTTTGTAGCTAGGTTATTACTCTTGGAGCTAGTTTTTGGGTTAGATTCTGCTTTGTAGTTAGGTGTTACTCTTGGGGCCAGTTTTTATTCCATCTAACCCCATCTCTGGCTCCCACATTCTGGAAGGTCTCCTTCTTGCTCCATTGCTGTGAACTCAGAAATCCCAAGAAAATCCAGAGATCTCTTTACAGAGTCCCAGGCACTAGAGAAAGAAAACAGACCTTCTTGAATCAGGGTTTGAGTGGCTTTCCTGAATGGTAGCCAGTTGTCTTGGTTTTCTCTGTTTCTTTGTTCTTTCAGAGCGGAAACCTCCAAACCTGGCTTAAATCTGCAAACATGGCCTCTTCATCTAACAAATGACCCAGTGGCTCCCTGCTAAGTGGTTCTGTTTGGAGAAGAAAACAGTTTATGGGGTGTTTTTAGTTGCAATAACACCTAGTAATGGTGGAGAAGTATAGGGAGTCACACTTGGCTGAATTGTTTCTGGTTACAGAAGCCAGGACAAATAACAAATACAATAACACCTTATTGGCCTCCTGAGGGCCGACCTGTACCGCATAAGTGAATTTTTCTCTTAACTGAAGATTATTTTTTCAAGCACCTGAACTTTAAAAACATCTTTTTTTTAAAAAATCATTTGGATGGAAATCTTTCTTAAAATGCTTTTCTGTCTTGTTAGACTATCCTGACTATACTTGTAAACATTCTTTGATACCTCAGGAGAGCCATTAGGAACTTCAGATATCGTATTACATATAATGAAATGGTATCTTCTAGGCCTATTGAGTTGTGTGATGTCAGGGTCCTTTGACCTTCGAACTTCTGGGATGCTATAACTTCTTCAACATTGGCAGATATAGAAGAGTGAGCAAAAAAGGTGCTGCTGAGGATCCAGCTACTGCTGACCATGTGAAATAGTCATCATCCCTACCCTTGGGCACTCTGTAGCCAGACCTCAGACAGCTGCCAGCATGATCCAGCTTGTAGGACTTTCATTGGATTTAGAGCTGATCTAGTCACCCCCCCCCCTTCTCATTTTACAGAGGAAGAAATTGAAGTTCAGAGAGATAAAGTTGCCCAAGGTTGCAGAGGCTGGATTTGAACTCAAGCCTGGTCTTCTTTTCACTGTATCCTACTACCTCCCAAGGTCATGGAGCTAGTAAATATCAGATTTAGGATCTTGGCCCTGCTGTGGGGGCACAGGCCGAGGAAAACAGAGACAAACAGAAAAAAGTCCCCAGACAAAACAGACTGGCATTTTCCGCTCCCTATCACACAACTGTACTGTCTTGCCATGAAAAGTTGTCTCATAGGCTCATAGATTCAGAGGCCAGAAGTCAATACTCTCATTTTATAAAGAAGGGCAAAAGCTCAGAGAAAGGAAGTGATTTTAATCAAGGTTATATAGGTCTTAAATTTCCTGTTTTCCTTTCTCTCTTCCCTCTCTCTTCCTTTTTTTTTTTAGGTCAATTTGCTCTGTAATCATAGTATAGTGTGCCATTTTATGAATGCCAACATAGTGTCTTTTATTATCTTTTCCTATAGGGAAAAGGTAATAAGCATTTATTTATTAAATATCCACGAAGTGCCAGTCACTGTGCTAAGTGGTTTACAAATATTATCTTGTCTTATCCCCACAACAACCCTATAAAGGAGATACTATTATTATCTCCATTTTACAGATGAGGCATAAAAGAATTGCCCAGGGTCACTCAGATAAGCATATGAGACTAATTTTGACCTCACTCTTTCCTGATTCTAGATTCTAACCACTGTATCACCTGGCTGTCTTAAAGCTGATAAAAGATCCAAATGTTCTTCACTTATTGCCTACGGGGTGCTGCATATTGCCTTTTCATTTAGTACTTACATTCTACGTCTAAAAATTCCATGTCTACCACCTCTCTTTTTTCTGGTTCCCTCTCTTCTCTTCCTCCCAATGTCAGAATTGGAAACTTCTAGTGCAAACTGTATCTGAACAGGAATCATCTTCAAAAGTAATCAAACAGTCTTCATTTGAAGATATGGAGGGATGAGGAAGGACTTACAATAACCCAAAGCAAACCATTCCCACCTTTTGTTCTGCCATTTTCCAGTCATATCTGATTCCTCATGATCCTATCTGGGGTTTTCTTGGCAAAGATATTGGAGAAGTCTGCCATTTCTTCTGCAACTCATTTTAAAGATGAGGAAACTGAGGCAAACAGGATTAAGTGATTTGCCCAGGGTCATACAGCTTCTAAGTGTCTGGAGCCAGATTAGAACTCAGGAAGAGAAGTCTTACTGACTCCAGCCTGGAATTTTATCCATAACATCATCTAGTTGCCCCATTCCCATTTTAGATACCACTAATTATTAGGCAGTTTTCCTTAAATTGATCTATTCCCTTCTGTATATTCTTTCCATTGTTTCCACTTCCATGTATATACATAGATGTAGATGAACATACATACTTTTGTCTTCCTTCTAATTTAGAGGTTGTGAATATGGGACCTGTGAATTTGGTTTAAAATATTATTTTGATAGCTATATTCCAGTATAACTAGTCTCCTTTGTAATTGTAGGTATTTTATTTTCTACATTTAAAAACATTAGTCTGAGAAGGAGTCCATAGGTTTCATTAATCTCCCAATGGGGTCCAAGACCAAAAAAAAAAAGGTTAAGTACCCAGGACCATCAGTTCTGCAAATGCACTTAGAATGGAGTTGTGCCAATAGCTCGCTAGAAGCTGTTTTTCTAATTTCTTTTTATCTAGACTCTAGAGAGCCTCAAACCCCTAATAATCTCTGTTCAGGGCTACTACCTGCAGCTGCTGCTTGTCCCACCCACAGATCTAACTTCCTTAAAGTGGAAATGGGTATTTCTGCTCACCCCTGCACCAATTGGTGTGGGAGTCTACCATTTCTTTCATATTTAGGGAATACTTTTACAGAACATTTTTGTCCTCATCTTAGTAGAATGATGTGATTCTACTAGAGCAATGGAGGACTGGGATAATGGGGACAAGCTGCTGCTGCTCTTGTCCTATGGAACCTTAAGAACTTGAGGGCATCTTTGACCTCTGGGAGCTCCCCCACAGGATTCCTCAGGAATACCTAAAGTTGCTTCAGCTTAAAGTAGCCCAAGTCTAGGCATGGTTGTGGTCTGAATATCCTCAAAGAAACTGAAAAGGAAACCAGGTGTGAATGTTTCATTCTCAGGATGCCAGCGGGCTTCTGAAAAATGTTCTTTAACTCAGACAGGTATGATCACAGTCTTCAACTAAAGTGAACCGACATAGACATCCTTGGAACTCCACAGTGTTCGATAGTAAATACCCTCATACCCAAATCTGGGGATAAAAAGGCTGGAAATTTTTTTTCTTTTGCAAAAGTGAAAAATTATCAAAAATTGGTAATGTGTAAGTTGTTCCCTTCTGCTTATATTATTGTTAGTAGGATGAATTCCTACTAACAATGCTGACTGCCCATAACTGTTTTAGAGAGAGGATTTTAATGCAGAATTGGGAAATCTTGACAGCATGACTTTATGCTTTTTTTTGCTTTCTTTGAAAAGCCTTAATATCATGGGCGGCTAGGTGGCACAGTGGATAAAGCACCGGCCCTGGAGTCAGGAGTACCTGGGTTCAAATCCAGTCTCAGACACTTAATAATTAACTAGCTGTGTGGCCTTGTGCAAGCCACTTAACCCCATTTGCCTTGCAAAAAAAAAAAAACTTAAAAAAGCCCCCTTAATATCTTCTGAAGTTCGTTCATTAATGTGAAAACTTACAAGATGGCACTCAGCTGAGCCTCCTCATGGAGATTAAAGTTATGAATTTATTCATCTGCTGGGGGCAAGTATTTCGATCAGTGTGACCTGGTTGATAAGCCATCTTGATATAGTTAAATACTTGTGATATGAAAGATGCCAGCGACATTATTACCAAGCAAAATAGCCAGCTCTTAGAAGATTTTTCTCCAAGATTTTAGTGTTGGATAAGAATTTTAAATTTAATTTCTGCAACTGAAATTGACACACACACACAGGTAGAGGGGTGTTGTGCTTCAAAAGACCAAATTGGCTGAACAGTATGTCACATATTTTTGCCAGTGAGTTTTGTTTGAAAGTGAATCCTATTATCATCAATGTTTCAGACAGTATAAAGTATCATTTCATAAGTGCAATGTCCCAGATAAAACCCATTTTTAAGTAATAGAATTTTGGATTTTTCTCCAGCTATGAATAGTTTAGATGTTTGGTGGAAATGATGTTTAAAATTACTTTTGCTTTAAGTATGATTAGGATTCTTACAATTCCTTCTGGTAAAAATAAAGTTTAAAAAAGAAAAACCCCAAACCAATTATAATAACTTCTTAATATAATATTAATGGTATAATAACATCCTCTTCTTAGTAATGGGATTAAATAACCCAGATTAAAAGTAAAAAATGTCTGATATTCACAAATCAAACAGGCAAGACTTGAGGAGATAATGTAAAATGAATGAAATATAAATATGTAGAATGAATAACTTAAAATAAACAGAACCTAGTAATGTAAATGATCAGGACTAATAAGTAAAATAATCAGCCTATTAAACTAGCCTAATTTAACAGTAGGCATTCATTACTTATTTATTAGCTGAGAACCCTTGATGTTGTGAAAACTGACAGAAACTAGAGCTCTTTTATAAGTACAGAATTATTTTGGTCTCCTGTACTTTTTGAATATAATATATTATTAGTTGTTATTTAGTTGTTTCTGACTCTGTGACCCCATTTGAAGTTTTCTTGGCAAAGATATTGGAGTAGTTTGTCATTTTCTTCTGCTGCTCATTTTACAGATAAAGAAACTGAGGCAAATAACTTAAATGACTTGGCTAGTCACACATCGAACAAGTATTTGAGACTTCAGGTCCTTCTCACTCCAGGTCCAGAACACTATTTACTGTGTCACTTAGCTCCCCATAGTATATTAGCTATTCTTCTAATTCACTATCCAGACTATTAATTTACACTTTCTTTCTTTAGATTTCTTTTCCTTCTCCCCAATACAGAGATGCTCTTCCAGTTCCAGTTTTTGTAGTCCCATGACTAGATCTAAATATATAATTTCTCATACAAATATAAAGTCTGTCAAAAAAAATTTCACTCTTTATAGGATCCATTAAAGTTCATTAAAATAAAAAATAGAATCCATTTAAGTAATATATTTCCAACTCTAAAAAGATTTGGTCTTTTTTTTTTTGATCCTGAAAAAAGCAGTTTGATACAAATGATACACATTTCTTTTTTTCTGTTTACTTAGTTTTGCCCTCCTTTTAAATGTTAAATAAATATTCCCATGAACAGTCAGTTTAAGTAAAATATTTTGAATAATTTTAAATATTTGTTAAATAATATTTATTAATAATATTTTTCTTCCTTGCTGCCATGCTATTAGCTATTTCTATTGATGGTTTTTCTCCAGCAGTGTCTCTTCTGTTGTGAGCTAGGAAATTAGATATCCAGGACTGCTCAAATTTTACACAGAATAAGAGTAAATGGCCTACATATTTCTACTATGAGTAAAATGAATGAGCTCTGGTTTTCTTCAATAATTCAAAAGATTTGTGATTTTGTCAGTATAGGAACTCTTCCAATTTGAATTGCAACCACTACATACCTGAGGGACATAGTTTCTTGACTTTCTGTGGCCAAAAGACCTGGTAGCTAACCTTCTGGTGAAGAGCTTTCTCTGTTTTGCCCTTCCGGTTCTTGGAACACATTGCTAATCCTTCTAATTCCAAATCTTTCTAGCTATATAGGCCTAGCTAGAGCTTGTGATCTGTTGGCATAACCATTGAGAGTTAGGGCCAAGAACCAGACTCTGAAGAATGTTGACTTTTAGCTTCTAGTACTGCACTGGTAGTACTCTGGTAGGGTCTGTCACTGTGCTCTGAGGAAACTCAAAGGAATTCCCTTACTCCCTCCACGACTCTCAAGGTCCCACTAAGGAAAAAAAACCCAACCCAACCTATATTGCCTTTCCTGTAATACTGAGATTGCTACTCCTAGCTTGTTTCAGGGAAAATTTGGCTTCCTCTTCCCAAAAGCCTAGTGGCCAGTAAATGTGTCTGGGGCCTTATACCTTCAAATTGTGCATGGGGTTTGGGGCAGAAGACAGAATGAGGTAGAATATGAAGAAAGTAAGGTTTCTACTCTCCTCCAAGGTTGTCAATTCATTGCTTACAATGGCTTTTATTTGTGAGATGAGCTAATGGGTTCCAATTCACTTATTGTCTTTGACTGAAAGAGTTTGGGTTTGGTTGCCAGACCCTAACATAACATAACAGAACCACCTAAATGTATTTATATATGCTCTTGACCAGGCTAACAGTTTGCTCTGGGGCTAATCACATTTTTTTAGAACAAAGCAGGAAATTATCCTTATTTAAAACTCAAACATTAAGCTTTGGAGGAAAGCTAAAGTCTAGAAACACAGGCAGCTTGGTTTAAAATGATTTTTTCCTTCTCTAGTATTTTTATCATCCTTTCTTCCTGCCCTCTCCCTTTCTGTGAGTAAATATATGTTATACATACACACACACACACATAAATACAATTTACCAAAGCATAAAGTCACAGGTAGTTAGGTGGGGCAATGGATTGAGCACTGGACTTGTATTTGGGAAGATTCATCTTCTTGAGTACAAATATAGCCTCAGACTCTTACTAGCTGTGGGACCCTCGGCAAATCACTTCATTCCAGTTGCTTTACTTTTCTCATCTGTAAAATGAACTCCAGAAGAAAATGACAAGAAATTTCTTTGCCAAGAAAACACCAAAATGGGGTCATGAATGGTTGAACAAAACTGAAACAATTTAACTACAGCTAATTACGGAAGTAAGCTGACTAGAAAAATAATGGTTCAGTGGAAAGAACACTCTTTCTAGAGTCACACATTTAGGGATCCTTGCTACCTATTGTGATCTTGGTTGTGTCACTGGACCATGGTTTCCTCATCTACAAAATTTAAGGTTGTTACTAGATGAATTCTGAGGTCCTTTCTAATTGTAGATCTATGGTCTTTTGAAGGCTGTGATGGATCTGCCCTACAGCTGCTCATCTGAACAGTGCCAACCCAGCTTACTATTTATTTCCTAGTCCCTAGGTAAGAGTGGTTGGTAGTAGACACATCTACAATTCTAAACTCTAGCTTAACACCTATTACATATGAACTTTTGATCAATGAGGAGGGAAAAATGTGATCAGATCTCTTAAAATTCACTTCTTACTAGTGAAAAATCCCCTGAATAGAAGACCTCTGACTGTGATTGGTAGAATTGTCTTTATGAAGGTCAATAAGTTTTGCCATTTTGCAGAGGGCTAAATTATCCTGGAATAAGTCTCCAACTGACGGCAACCAGTAAGAGAGGACTCACTACCTTCCAAGACTACCAGTTTTTTTCACTTTTGTATAGCCATCCTTTGCTTATATGACACATAAATTTGCTGTTTTACAGTTTCACTCTCTTGCCCCTCTGTCTTTCTCTGGAGGGCTGCATGGAACAAGTTCAATACTTATTTATATGACAATTCTTTAGGTAGACTGTTAGACTTGGAATCAGGAAGACCTGTATTCAAATTCTGCCTCAGATGCATTTTAGATGAATGACCCTGTACCAGTCCCCTTCATTTCTCTAAGACTCAGCTTCCTCATCTGTAAAATGAGAATGATAGCACTTACTATCCAGGCAAGGATCAAATTCGATAACATGTAAAGAGCTTTGTAAGCCTAAAGATGTTATATAAATGCTAGTTATTATTGTTGTTGTTGTTGTTTTTAATTATCTCCCTCAAACTAAACATTACCAGGTCCTTCAACTCTCTGATCCGCATAAAAACTGGAGTGAACATAAGAGTTTAATTTAGTTTAGTTCCTTCCTTTGAAAGATTAGGAACAGCTACATCAATAGATGATATTTATCAATTGCTTTAAGAATTATAAAATTCTTTTTATATACTCATTTAAACCTTCAACAGTCCTATAAGGCAGATACTTCATGTTATGTCATGAGATAATGCTACTCATATTATCTTATGTTATGAGGAAATGACCCCCAAATGAATCCTTAGGTAGATAGAAGTGATGGACAGAATGCATATCTGTCCCTCAAGAGTGGGATGTTGAACTCAACTCTTTGTGTTGGGAATGGTAACATGGAGGTACTCTAAGCCTTCCTGTCATGGGAGCTATGATGGTTAGCTTTTCAATGGGAGGATTTATATCTTGGGAATTGACAAAGTCTACACATCAGCATTTGATTTATTAGTTGGTTGTTTAGATGTAAAGTGATGGACAGAATATTTTTGGAGAGTCAGTTACACATTTATCAACATACCTCTGCTTGGGCATCAACTTTCCCTCTTTCCATGGCATAGCTAAAGTAGTCCCAGTCACCTTAGCCTTTGGGTATAGATTAAAAGAATTCAAAGGCTCAGTATTGTAAAAGATGCCTATGTTCTGATATGTTAGGGTTTGCTTCCCTCTTGTAACATTGGCCTAATAGAAAGGAAAGTGGTTGGAGAGCCAGAAGAGAGCCTTTGACTCTTTCCCATTGTCCTTTCATCTTTCAGTCTTATTCAAGACCTATGTTCTTATAGAGTGAGTTAAGGGTTAGAACCTCCTCTTGTACCTATTCTTAGAAAGAATTAGTTTGGCATTTTAGAATTGGGTCCTGAAATAGAATTTATGCACACAAACAGAGGAAGTGTGGTTTAGTGAAGAGGGGCTGCTCTTGGTGTCTGAAAGGTTTGAGTTTGAATAATACCCTCCCATACACATATTAAATATTTACTAGTTGTGTGATGTTGGGCAAGTCATTTAACCTCTGTGGGCCTCAGTTTTCTAATCTGTAAAATGAGATTCTTGGACTAATTGATTTCTATGGTTCCTTGTCATGGGGATGAGGTTATCAAGAGAAGGAAGATCAACAATGTCAAAGGGAGCAGAAAGGTCAAAAACAATGAGAACTGAGAAAAAAGGCAATTGAGTAAGCAGTTCAGAGATCATTGCTCCTTTGGAAAGAGCAATTTTGGTTAAATGAGGAAGTTAGAAACTGGATAAGAGAGTTAAAAAGAAAATGAGAGGAAAGGTAGTGGTCTTGTAGTTGACCTTTTCCAAGGGTCTTCTTCCAAAGGGAAGAAGAAATATGAATTAGTGAGCCATGTAAAGACTTAAACCATTTTCACTGGTTAAATGCCTAAAATGCTTTCCCTCCTCACCTCTGCTTCCTGACTTCTTTCAAGTACCAGTTAAAATTCCATCCCTAATAAACCTTTCTTGATGAGCCTTAAGAAAAATGCATTCTCTTGGTCAATTGTCTCAGTTTAAAATTTTACATAAACATAGCACATATATACACATGCATATACACAGATACACACACACACACACACACACACACACACACACACACACACACACACAGAGTTTGTATATTCTCTGCCCCTCCTCTCCCAATTAGGTGCTAAGATCCTTGAAGTCAGGGATTGTTTTTTGCTTTTCTTTTTATCTTCAGTTTAGCACAGTGCTGTACATAATTGATACTTGATAAAAGTTTATTGACTGCCTAAATTTATGATTCTTTAGTCCTTTAAATCAGGCAATCCTTCCTCTCATGATCCAGCTCCACTTTGCTGCACTCCATTTGCTCCTCCTTAATTTTCCTTTTTTATTGCTATGATTGTCATACTCAATGATATTCAAGATATATGTTTGTATGCATCTCTACATACATGCACATATATATATATATGTACATACATATTCCCCCCCCAAAAAACAGGCACAAAGACTTACAATGCTAATGAAACATTCAAAGGAGACAAGTGGTAACTATTAAAATCCTACCCTCAGTCACAGGTAAGAAAGCAAATACAATCACCCAAATTTAATCCAATCTACCTTGAGTAAACAAGATTAAGACAAAACAGAACAATTAGCATGCATCCAATTATAGCTACAAGATGAACTGCCCTGAAAATAGGAGGTCAATGCACAGAACACAAGCTTACAAGCAGTGGGAAAGGTGGCATGGCTCATTTCAGAATTCTTCCTGAAGCTCATAAACATTTTGTCTGAAATAGGCTTTACCTCCAAGGAATTTGCTCAGTGTGTGAGCTTGGAGGTCTCAATGACTTCCAAGACTTTAAGGAACCCTGCCTTCTTAGGCAGGGCTTTCATAAAAACAAAAACCAGGGAACAGGAAACTGAATGAACAGTAATCTCTCAGGACTATTGTAAGCTCCACTAGGACACCCCTCTGAATCCGCTGTGCTTTGAACACCTAGTTTAATTCCCTGGCTTTTATGTTCTTCTCTGACAGCATCACCCCATCATCTTCATTCAAATCAGTAAGTATTATCTTCAGGACTTTCAGCTGGCTAGACATTGTTCCAGGTACCTAAGTTTGATAATAATACTTTTGGTCTTTGAATAGACTATGACCCCTACAGCCTTGGAAAGATCAGGCACAATGACCCCCATGGGTCATCAGTAGCTAAAAACACTGAAAGATGATGTTTTGCTATTGTCATTGAGTCGTTTCAATCGTATCTAACTCTTCATGATTCCTATTTGAGACTGTCATTTCTTGGCAAAGAAATTTGCCATTTCCTTCTCCAGGCCATTTTACAGATGAGGAATTGAGGCTGTGTTAAATGACTTGCCCAAGGTCACACAGCTAGTAAGTGTCTGAGATCACATTTGAACTCAGGAAGATAAGTCTTCCTGATTCCAAGTCAAGTTCTCTTTCTACTGCACCACCTAGCTGTCCAGGATTATGAAGTATATGCATAATATATTTGAATTGGAAGGTACTTTCAGAAATCATCTAGTGATATTGAACTGTTTCTTGGAAACTTTATGATAAAAGAACAAGAGAACTTGAGTCTGTGAAAGGCTAACTACAATTAGTCTTTTTTTGATTCCAACATTCACTTTGATGGAGCAAGGAATTTTTTTAGATTGCTCACCCCAGTTGCTTCTGTTTGCCATTATACACAGTGTCATCAGAATTATTGGCACAAATACAGATGTTTCTAAAGAAAGTCTAATGAGGTAAAATATTAGTCAATTTATTCCAAAATAGAGTTTAAGGGAACAGCAATGGTTTATGCTGATAGCATATTCATAAGTAGGTCTTTGTATTTTTCAAAGTCCTGAGGAGGATGACTAGCATGATAAAAAGCCTTGAGGATTACTTGAAGAAATTTAGGATGTTTAGCTTGGAAAAGTTAGCTAGCTAACTTCCAATATTTTTAAGGACTCTCTTATGGAAAATAGGCTAGACTTGTTCTTTGTGGTCAAAGAAGAAAAAGCTAGAAGGAAAAAAAATGGGAGTAGCAGAGGGCTAGACTTTATGAGAACATATTTGAGGAGCTTCTCCTTAGATCTGTGATGTACATATAAATCTTTGGATTAGAATGTCTCTGTCCAAGGAGGCTGTGGATAGACACAGATAGTGGGGACCCCTCTAAGCTGGAAGGATTTTAGAGTACTAGAGATGTAAAGAGAAGGAATAGGCTAGCAGCTAGGAGAGATACTTGCCATTGCCTAGCCTTCAGTGATATATAAGGAAGTTTCACATTCCATTAGTCTGCTATGCCATGCAAAATGGATGCAAGGCAGACTCTGATATAAATATCAGAGGTCTAAGAAGAATAGATTAGAAAGTGTATTGGAAGCTCAAGCCTTGAGAAATGTTCTTTATACTTACTGAACACAGAAAGAAAGGATATTAAACTAGCAAAGCCTAATGAGACTCATGCTGTTTGTGAGTTAATTCTCTTTCTCTGTCTCTAACTGTATTTTTCATTGTCTCTCTTGGTGTCTCTGTGTTTCTGTGAGCATCTCTGTCTATCTGTGTGTGTGTGTGTGTGTGTGGTGTGTGTGTGTATGTGTGTATGTATGCTCGCTCCTCTCTCTAGAAAATTTCAGGCTGGTCAAGTTGGTGTCAAAATCTTACACAATGAATATTGATGTCAACATTTATCTAATACCCTGATGAAATGATCTGAGGTACAGTTATTCTTTTGTCATGTGGAGATTGTAGCCTAGAGCAGGTCTTTACCTCTATCTCCAGAAGGCTCATGTGGAGAAGGGGAAACCATTTTCAGGATCAGAGTTAAGAATGTTCCTGTTTGATATTTTATGAAATGCCTTATGCTTTGAATATATAGGTCCTTTGGTTTGATAAAACAATGTTATTGGGGGCTTTTAAGATGGGTAATGAAAAGAGGGCGAACTATGTCAGGTAAAATATTTGTCAATATGATGGAGTGATAGATTGTGAAAGAACCTAACTCCCCAATCCTTCCCATAGGTTCAAATTCAAATAAATAAATAAATAGATGGGGAATGAAAGAAATGAAGTAGAGCATCCAAAAACACTCAAATGAAAAGGGATTTTTAAGATAAGGAAGTGGGGGAGAAGTGTGAGATGGGAAAAATAAAATGATAAACATCATATATATTTTTAAATTCCGAAGAAAAACCATCAGAAGGAAAAAAAAATGCCAATTGGCTTCAACAATGACCCAAGAAATGAAGCTGGATCTAACTCAATGCATATCAATTTAGATAAAAAACACTTTAAAGGAAATGGAGAATTTGACAATGCATAAATAGGAAAAGATGAATTGCTAATAAAATTCAAGAACTTAGAGAAAAATGGGAGAGAATGGACTAAAGACTTACAATCAATAAGACTAAATGAGACACAGATTTTCTAGGTTTAAGGGTAAAAGGAACAGAAGAGGCAAAATGCCCCCCAACAAGGACAACTTTGACTGGAAATTGTCTTGAAAAATTTACCCATGAAGTTAATGGACTTAGAAAGCAGAGGCTGGGCAGATTAGCTGAGATATCAAATTGCCCACAATATGCAAAGAAAGTCTGACCACTATATTTCAGGAAACCTCTTAAGAAAAATTTCCCAGAAATAGATCAGTAGAATTCACAAGATGCCCTAGAAAAGAAAGGAAAGATTTAGAACAATCATATCTCAGAATTAAAATAACATTCAAAGACTGTAGTTCAGCCTGTAGCTAAATTATAACCTTCTCTATAACATACCTGACAAGTGGCTAGCTATATAATTCATTTTGTTTTGAAGACCTTCAGCAAAGTCAACTCTCTGTACCAAGACATCCTGTTCAACTTTTGGATAAATTTTTTGGGGGGGTATCCTTTGGTAAGATATTTTTGGATTCAGCCTCTTGTCAATGGATGCAAATTACTCAGGATTATTCATTCTGCATTAGAAATTACAGCTCGGGGCAGCTAGATGGTGTAGTGGATAAAGCACTGGCCCTGGAGTCAGGAATACCTGGGTTCAAATCCAGTCTCAGACACTTAATAATTACCCAGCTGTGTGGCCTTGGGCAAGCCACTTAACCCCATCTGCCTTGCAAAAAAAAAACAAAAAAAAAAGAAATTACAGCTCCCTGTAATCATTTGCTTGCTTATCCATGCCATCTCATAGATAGGCAACTAACAGATATCTATGGAAAACAACTGTCTTTACTTCACGGTCTTCTAGCCAGAAAGGAAGCATGGTCAAAATTCTCACCAACCACACCTACTCAGGCACTTTAGGATTAGATGCTTGCTCTTGGACAAGGCCCACATTCTTCTTCAGCCTCAGTGAAGCAGGAAAGAATACAGCTCTTCTAGGGGAAATTAAAATAATTGCTGGAATTCAGGTTTTAAAGATTTTCTTATTAAGAGAGTGATGAATATGTGGAATAAATTACTCATAAAGCACCCAGTGGTTGTTGTTATGATTTCAGATAAATTGATTTCAAGTTTAAGATCATTAAGAAAATCATGGCAAATCTGCAATAATGTGGGTACCTGAAGACATACTAACTAAAATCTTAAATAGAAAGTTAATTGCAAAAGGATCTGAGGAGAAAATTTAAATAGAGGTAGAGTTTAATAGTGGTCTACATTTGGAATGCAGGCAAACAAAATTAAATAAAAATTAGAGGAACAGAATAGAATTCTAGAAAAATTATATTTGATATACAGTAAGAGTAGAATGGGTTTCCTAGAAAAGGTATCTATTATTCAAATGTGCACTAGGCAATGATTTACAAAAATCAATCTCATTGTAGGGCATAAGAAACATATATATATATATATGTATATATATATATATATATGTATATATGAGATACAATTTGAAGCTTTAAACTCTATTTTTAGAGATTAAAATTAATTATGATAGTAATTAGGAAAGAAAATGAAATCTCAATATACAAACTTCCTCAGAACCCACAATATTTTTTGTATGAGAATGATTAGATCAAAGAGCCAGCTAAATAAATAATTAAAAACACAATATAATCACAAAAATAGTACATTTAAAGTATGTAGGGGTGGCTAGGTGGCTCAGTGGACAGAGCACCGGCCCTGGAGTCAGGAGTACCTGGGTTCAAATCCAGTCTCAGACACTTAATAATTACCTAGCCGTGTGGCCTTGGGCAAGCCACTTAACCCCATTGCCTTACAAAAAAAGAAACCCTAAAAAAAAATAAAGTATGTAATACAATTATGATAGTTCTATTTCTTTCATGTTTATGTGAACAAGAGAGAAAAGGAATGTTTGATTTAAAAAATTAGAGACAATTATTATGAATAGAATTGAAAACTAAAAAAATTGAACTAAAAGATTTTAGAGTAATAAAATTAAAAATTTATTAAATAACAGCTAAATTATGAAAATAACAATGAGCAGAGGGAACTTCCAATAACTATTAATAAATTAAGTTTAGAGAATATTATGTATAATCCTGTGCAATTAAAATTGAAAATGTAAAAACAGTGAAATTTCTAGAAACTATGAAATGAAAAAAATAAAGCCATAAAACAAAACAAATAATCAATAAACAACTATGCTAAAAAGTAATCTGTAGATGTATAAAAGACAATATGTTTAAAGAGCAAGTATCTCAATGCAATATAAATAGTTCTTGCAAATAGAGAAGCTTGAACTCTAACCAAGTCTTAGATATTTTTTCCTCCAAATATAGGATAAAGGAGAAGGGAAACTAAAGATCAATAATATTAAGGAACACAAGTGCAAAAATACAACAGAATACAACAAATTATTCAAAAAGTTGATTATTATGATCACATAAAGTTCAATAGAAAAACAAAATGTAACATCCATATAATCATATCTCTAGTTAGAAAACTTTTGATAAAATACAAGATCCAGAATATTTAGAATTTTCACATAATATTAGAGAAGGAAAAGAATTCAGAGGTCATCTTGTCTTTCTACTTTAGTTTATAGTTGCAGACACTGAGGATTGCTCATTAGGATCAGATGATTTGGAGATGGGAGGCACCACACAGATCAGATAGGTCCTCAGACTTAAAATGACTTGGCAAAGATTATATAACTAGTACATAATAAACATCTCTGGTAGGAGGAGGGTGACTATTGGAAGACTTCAGACTAGACATATTGAAGTTTATAGGATTTATAGCTAGAAAGGGATCTTAGAGATCATTTACCCTCATTTTATGGCTGAGGAAACTAAGAAGTGACTTATGTAGGATTACAACATAGTAACAAAAGGATTGAAAGGAACTTTTCCTTAGCAGTAGAATATATCTGAACCCAAGAGCCAACATTACATATGAGTGGAGACCTTAGAACCCTTCACTCTTAAAAGGGGACACAGAAATGCTATCTATGGTAGCACAGAAAATAAAGTAATGCATTGTTGGAATTTGGAAACCTTAGGGACCTGACAATTTCTCCTGGTATTTTTCCCTTCATTTTTTATTAGGCACTGAAGAAATGAAAACTCATTAAGGGCAACTATTGGGATCATAACAGATTATTTTGTTTTAATAAAATTTATTCTAATCTGTGTAAGTGAATAATCTTGTTAGGTCTCTAAAAATAGTGAAGATTATCATTTCAATGGTATGAGTATCAATGTGAAGTAAATATGTTATGAATTGTTGTTGGGAAATATATTCATTCTAGTAGAGCCCAATCTGAGGTTCTGATAGGAAAAACTAGAAAATTCCAGAATCCATGTACCTGTTGAGGGGTTAAAAGGAGGCTTAGACCCTGAAAGAAATATGTCCTTTCGGTACCTGTGTAAATGGATAAAGCAGGTTCATCTTGAGCTTGGATAGGCAGCTAATGTCTTAGCGCAGGTATTAAACTTTGAATATCTCTTTCAGCCTCACCTGTGCTTTCCAAGGGCTAAAGTAAAGCATATGCTTCTGTGAAAGGAAACAACTTTTCCCCTTTTGCAAAAGGAATAAGAATTGGCAAAGTGGAGGCTAAATACCTACATGTGGATGATATGGTTTATTTTAGAATACTCAATAGAATCACCAAAAATATTATCCAAAGTATAATCAACAAAGTTAGGAAAAGGTGATAGAGAAATTTCACTTAGAATAATGAGGAAATATATAAAACAGCTGGAAATTCACCTCCTGAGACATTAGGTAACAACTACAAAAGTAAAAAGAGAATGACAGTTCTTTGGCCTTTGTTCATTGTAAAGTCAAAATTCTACACAGTAAAGATGTTACCACTACTAAATTTAAACTTATGAGAGCTAATGTTATACCATGACAAGTGCCAACAACATATTTTATAGAATTAGAATAATAATATGATTCATGTGGAAGAACAAAAGGTCAAAAATACAAAGACAAATTACAGTATTCCTGGAACATTGTTTTGCTACAAAGCAGTAATTATCAGAACTCCTAGATATTAGATAAAAGATAGAAAAAATAGTTCAGCTGAATAAGTCAACAATGATATAAAGTTAGACAGCTATAATATTTTATTGTTTATTAAATGTAGGATCATAAAACACAGGGGAAAACCATTACCAAAATTTGGTTAAGAAAACTAGTTATCAGTTTGGTGAAAGATAGTTCAGATCAACCTTCATTGCATATGCATAATAATTTTCTAATGGATCAGTGATATAAATATATAAAATCACTGTATAAAACTAGAAGATTTTTAGGGGTGGCTAGGTGGCACAGTGGATGGAGCATGGCCCTGCAGTCAGGAGTACCCGAGTTCAAATCTGGCTTCAGACACTTAATAATTACCTAGCTGTGTGGCAAGCCACTTAACCCCATTGCCTTGAAGAAAAAAAAACAAACCTAAAAAACAAAACAAACCTAGAGGATTTTTATATAGGAGTAGGGATAAATTCTTAACAAGCTATTATTTTGAGTCCCTTTCTGGACTCCCTCAATCTTTTTCCCCCAAGTGAGTGTTGAGGGGGTGGGAGACAAGGAAGACAAGTTTCTCCCTATACACCAAGGTCTCCAAGGTCTCCATTTATTTACCAAAATACCAGTGCTTAAATACCTCCCCAGTCTCTAATCCACTCTCACTCCCTGTGGCACCTAGTACGATAAGACTCTGGTGCTCAAGGATACCAGGTGAAGATAATTTACAGTGCTCCCATACACAACAATCCCTAACACTATGACAAAGAGGAAATAGATGGATTTGATTACATAAAAATAAAAAAGATTTTGCTCCATAAAAAGCAACATATACAGAATAAGAAGGGGAGAAATAAAGTGAAATAAAAATCTTTTCAGTAAACACCTAATAAAAAGTATGGCATCCAAAATGTTTAAGGACTTGGAAAAAATTTATGAGTAAGAACAACCCTACTACAACTGTGTGGTCAAAAATAGGAACCAAATCCTAGAGTTATAAATCATAGATTCAGAATTGGAAGAAAAATTAGAGATTATAGATGATAGAGTTAAAGTTTCTCTGAGAGCTTGTGTCTTAATTAGGGTCACATAATTTAGAAAGCATCAGAGGCAGGATTGTAACCCAGTTCTTGACTCAAAAGTCAATTGCAGCACTTCAAAATGTTGCCTTTGTGGTTGTCATTGTTTAATTGTGGCAGTTGTATCCGAATCTTTGTGGTCCTATTTGATGCAAAATTATTGGAATGGTTTGCCATTCAGGTTACTATATACCATGTGAATAACGTGTTTGATAGTTCTATTAATCAAAAAAGTAGCTCAGTTGGACTTAGATTCTTCCTGAGTCCCATGAAGTGGGCAGATTACAAAATTCAATGCAATCAAGGCAGTGGTTAAGCAGACTCATCATTGCAAAAGTTGGTCACTGGTCCAAACTTTTTGGAAAATATGTTTAAAAATATACATATCCTTTTGCTTAGTAGTTCCACTAAGTAAGGAGATTATTGACAGAAAAAAAATTCTGTCTTTACATACTTAGTGACACGTATTAAAAAAATTGAAAACAAGGTAGATCTGTTGATTGGGGTATGATGAATAACATATGGGAATATAATGGAATATTATAAAATAATTAAAAATAATGAATATGAAAAATTAAAGAAATTTGGAAAGGTTTTATGAATTGATACTGAGTAAAGAAGTCAAATGAATAATAAATCTATTTACTATAATCATATGGTTAAAGACAACTATCAACAGCCTATCAATAAACATTTAAGTGTTCACTATGTCAGTTAGTATACCAAGTTCTAAGGTTACACAAAAATGCTAAAGCAGTTACAGTAGTTAAGCCTGCATTCTACAAAAAGATATTGTACAATGAGGTATAATGGTATATCTATCTATCTATCTATCTATCTATCTATCTATCTATCTAGACATGAAGAATTGGAGATTTAGTAAAAGAGACTGAGAACAGCCCTTCAAATACTGCTGGGTTCCTTTCTCTATATTGAATGAAGAGTTCTTAGAGAAGGTGCCCAAGGTTTCTTTGCCAAGGTCATTGATTCCTAGTAGAGGTGTTGAGGTGAGAATATAACTGCTCAAGGAGTTTGACATCTCAATAATGCAATGATAGACATAGGTATTCCTGGCTACTGGGAAGCAATGAGAATGATTGACCTAGAGTGATTTCCCCCTTGGAAGATCTTATTAAAAAGTTGTTTTTCAGATGATTCAGTTTCACTTTATAGAGTGAAGAGGTTTGGGGAATTTGCATTAGTGACTGACATTGTAAATGTTCACCCAATCTGAACTTGGGTTAATGAGTTCATGAAGCTTCCTTCCATGAAATAGGTCTTAGATTATATTAGCAAAACTGAAGAAATAAGAAGCAAATGTAAAGCTCTCCTTGGAAATGGAGGTCAGGAAGAAAAAATAAGATGACTTTATTTTCTTTAATGCTTTTTTTATCTCTTTATCTGAACTAGTATTACTATCATCTCCAACTAATTCATCATTAGAATTCATCTTCTAGAAGATTTAATAAGTGCTTCTTCTAACCATTACTTCTGCAGGAGGGGTAAAAAGAAATCACTTTATAAAAAAGCAAGAATAGGCTCACAGACTCTTTTTGCTTCATTTTCAAAAATGGGTTTGTGATTTTTAAAAATTCAGGTTATTATAGAAGCCTTAGGGGGTAGAGGTGGAAACACTACCATGTCTAGTTACAGAGACAACTCTGAATGTGAAATAATATATTAGCTTAATTCCTCCAATGAATGGCTCATCATCTCCACCAATGGATGTGGTTGATCATTAATTGACCAAATCGAAAAACAGAGACTTTTCCAAAGAATCCATGCTGAGCTGATTGGAACTTATGGGCAAATAACTGGTTCTAGTTTAGTTTGTCAAACATGAATTGTTCTGGTTATTTTTCTTTGAGCCATTCTTAGACATTTCCTTCAAAAATGCTGTTTTAATGGTGGAGGTAGGTCACCATAATTAGAATAGTGCAGGCTGGGATCAGGAGACCTAGATTCTGATTGTCATGAAATAATTGATCTTGAAAAACCATTTAACTTCCCAGTCCTCAATTTCCCCATAAAAATGATGCTAACAACTGACATATAAATATTTCCTTAAGACGTGCAAATCATTTTATACACATTTCATTTGATCTTCATGATAAACTTACAAGACTAATAATACATTTATTGTTGTATAGTTGTGGCAATTGTGTCCAAATCTTGGGTGCTTTTTTTTTTTTTGACAAAGGTATTGGAGTGATTTGCCTTTCCTTCTGCAGCTCATTTTATAGATGAGGAACTAAGACAAGTAGGATTGAATTACTTGCCTAAGGTTACATCACTAGTAAGTGTCTGAGGCTGAATTTGAACTCTGATCTTCCTTACTCTAGGCCTGACACTCTATATATTTTGGCACCATTGCCACATCATTTTACAAATGAGGTAACTAAGATTCAGAATGTTTGAACAATTTGCCCATGGTAATGGGAAATAACAGGTTTCAGAGGCAGTACTTGGACCCTGGTTTCTCCTAATTTAATTTAGAATTCTGTTATACCATACTACCTTCCAAATAGTTATAATGAAAAGTTTAGTTTAGATTCTCTATGACTCATTTGCTTATGTGTTTGGTTCTATCTAGAGGATGCTTGGAGTAATATCACATGTATAGAGAGAAATAAAGTGTGGCAAATTTATCTACATGGTAATAGCCAGTCTAAGGACTATTCTAAAGCAAATATCACTTGGATTTTCCTCTACTAAGAGTGGAAGGTAGAGTCCTAGAATCAACATATAAGCAAAAATTTATATTTATAGCTTGAGGCAGAAGAGCTGCTCATCTCATTGACATGAACATTGCTTCAACTTGTTTGCATTGTATCTAACCCAAGTTTCTGTCTCTCCTCACCAGGGGACTCTGCCTTTTGGATCCAACTTCAGCTCATGAATCTGCTTTCCTTGTGACCTCTGGCCTTGGGTTCCTTCTGCTCCACTATGTATGAATCCCTTGGATTCAGTACAGTTCCCAAATTCTCCTTGGCATATTTTCCATTCTACTTCCACTGGCTGCCACCCAGGGTGAACACAGACTCAGTTCAAAATTTAGGACTTTGCTTTCAGAATTCTTCCTGACTTCATTAAACCTGGAACCCAAACTAAGCTCAAGTTCTCTTAATTAAATATTCAGAATTAGTCAATGAATCATTCAGCTCCTATTATATTCCAGCCTCTGTGCTACCTAGACATATTACAAGACAGGAAAGACAAAAGGGTTATAAAGACAAAAAAAGAACCCAAATAATTCCTGCCCTTAAAGGGCATACATTCTATCAGAGCAAGGACATGATTTTATACATAGTTAAGTAAATAAAAGAGAATGTGGAATCACAGAGATAATGGTATAGTAGAGAGATAATCCTTGAAGACAAGAAGACCTGTGTTCAAGTATAGACACTGACTCTCACTAGCAATCTTCTAGGCAATCCTTTAAGACTTTATAGGATAGAGGCTGATTTGTATTAGTAGAAGTTATCTCAATTAGAATTTTCTTTACCAATGAAATTATGTGAAGAAAGCATTTCTACCTGGGGACATTAAGAAAGACCTCATGTAGGAGGCTGAGCCTTGAAGTAAGCTAGTGCTCTTAGGTGATCCCACATTCTAAAACACCTAGCTTCTAAATTCTGTTTCCCTGTATTGAGGAATTTAACTTGGTTAACCTTGATTACCTTAATTGTGATTGGAGGACTGTGCCCTGACAATGTAATTCTTGCACTGGTTCTCCAATACCAAGCATCTAGTTTTACTAAATTGTAGATATAATACCAGCATATCCATATCATCAGCCTTAACCTTCCATGATTCACTGTGTACCTTTTTGCTGATTTTATTCTTTTACCCAAAATCTACCCTTCAATTGATTTTTTTTTAGGTTTTTGCTAGGTAATGGGGTTAAGTGGCTTGCCCAAGGCCACACAGCTAGGTAATTATTAAGTGTCTGAGACCGGATTTGAACTCAGGTACTCCTGAATCCAGGGCCAGTGCTCTATCCACTGCGCCACCTAGCTGCCCCTCATCTATCCATTTTAATAGACATCTGGAGCTCTCATGAGAATATCACATTCCTTGCCATACTCTTTAATGGTGGCTATTCTCAGACCATTTTTCTATCACAATTCCTTCATCAGCTTCTTTTAAGACTTATTCCATCTTTGTGTAGTTTTTTCTCCAACTTGTTGCTGCCATTGACCAGCCTTCAGATAATTCTTTCATTTTTCCCCAATGAACTTAATAACATCCATCTTCCTCCATGATTTCAATATGCATGAGGATAAATTGTAGCAATTGAATCTGTTCTACAACTTATTCTTACTTTTTTCTCCATGTTACTTTAGCCATATGTTAACATGGTCACACAGCCCTTTTTTAGGACCATACAATTTTAAAATTTAGAACTAGATGAAACCTTAAAAGATCATACAGGCCAATCTTTCTTTCTATAAGCAAAGAATTTGAGATCCACTGTGCTGATATGACTTGCCCAAGGTTATGCTAATAATAAATAGAAGAATTATATTTGATCCTAAGTCTTTTGGCTACAAATTCAGTTTTATCCTCCCCCCCCCCCGTAATAATTGCTAACATTTTCATGACACTTTAAGGTTTACAAATCACTTTACTCATACTACATCATCATTTGGACTTCACAGTAACCCTGTTAAAGTAGGCAGTTTAGTATTATCACCCCCTATTTTAAAAGATGAGTAGACAGGATCATAGATGTTACAAAAGTTTAACAGTTTAGAAGATCTCTCCATTATAGGACTTTGTGACCTGTGAAGCCATCTTTGAGGCTATCCATTTCTTGACTTATTCACTACTCATTGTGATCCACCCTGCTATTTCTTAAAGTTCCTCCTTTCAAGTGGTGCATGCTCCACTTAAAATTGTTCAGTTAAGATTCTCCTCCTTCCCCCCCCCCACTCATTGCTAAGGAGGATGATATATACTCTGCCTTAAGAGAGAGATGAACTATGATTCATAATTTTATATCCTGGCAGACTTGTTTATAACACAACTTTAAGAGTCTGCCTCTATCTGAGAGAGACTATTAAAGAATTATGATTAGGACACTCTGTAATGCTTTTCTTTACTTTGTGATGCTAAGTATTAGGATTACTCTATAATCCTCCAAGCTAGCTAATTCAAAATTTATTTTTTTATTCTATTAGAAATTTAAAAAATCTTTTTTTAAAATTTGAATTTAGTTATTTATAATTCCAACTACATGCAAATATGGTTTTCAGCATTAGTTTTTTGGTATAACTATTCTAAAAATATTTCCATATTAATCATGTTATTAAAGACAAATAAGAACAAAAGGGAATAAAAAGTGTGAGAGGGTAAAAAAAACAAAAAAAAACCCTTTTCTGTTAAGGAAACCATGCAATGGTATCTCTTCTTTTTGGATAATATATTCTTAATGTAGTACCAAGGCTAGAGAAGAGTTTGATGATTTTAGATTTTATGCTGAGCTATAATCCTGAATATTGTCTGCCAGTATTAAGTAGCAATTGAATCTGTTCTACAACTTATTCTTATGCAAGAATTACATAGTCAGGGCACAGTCCTCCAATCACAATTAAGGTAATCAAGGTTAACCAAGTTAAATTCCTCAATACAGGGAAACAGAATTTAGAAGCTAGGTGTTTTAGAATGTGGGATCACCTAAGAGCACTAGCTTACTTCAAGGCTCAGCCTCCTACATGAGGTCTTTCTTAATGTCCCCAGGTAGAAATGCTTTCTTCACATAATTTCATTGGTAAAGAAAATTCTAATTGAGATAACTTCTACTAATACAAATCAGCCTCTATCCTATAAAGTCTTAAAGGATTGCCTAGAAGATTGCTAGTGAGAGTCAGTGTCTATACTTGAACACAGGTCTTCTTGTCTTCAAGGATTATCTCTCTACTATACCATTATCTCTGTGATTCCACATTCTCTTTTATTTACTTAACTATGTATAAAATCATGTCCTTGCTCTGATAGAATGTATGCCCTTTAAGGGCAGGAATTATTTGGGTTCTTTTTTGTCTTTATAACCCTTTTGTCTTTCTTGTCTTGTAGTATGTCTAGGTAGCACAGAGGCTGGAATATAATAGGAGCTGAATGATTCATTGACTAATTCTGAATATTTAATTCTGAATAATTAATAAGTATTATTGTACTTCAGGGCTGCTCAGAGATAGATACAGAGCTGAATGAGGTATCAGGAGGTATCAAATTCAAATTCTGCAGACATTTACCAGTTGTTTGACCCTAAGTAAGTCATTTGATCTTTGCTTGCCCCAATTTCTTCATTTGTAAAATGGAGATTATAATAGCTATCACCTAGGGTTTTTGTGAGGATAAAATGATATATGTATAAAGTGCTTTGCAAATCCCAAGGCACCACAAAGATGTTCTTCCTATTCTTTTCCTTCTCCTATCATCCTTAGTGCTGACTCCCAATAGAAGCAAATGATGTGTTTAGAAATATTGGACTAAAAGTCTCTGGCACTCATCTAATTAAAAAAATAACCACAATTCATTTTGGGAATAGTCATTGGTCAAATATTAGATAACATAACTTGCTGACCCCATTGCTTCATTCTCTTCAGTCTCTTAAACCTGGGCTTCCATCTCAAATTACTCTATTGAAGAAATTTTCTTCAGTGATGTCACCAAATCCAATGTTCTAAATTTAGAATCAGAAAAAAAAGAACTGGATTCACATCCTGCCTCAGACTCTGTTAATCTGGGCAGGTCTTCTATCCTCTCAGCTTCATTGTCCTCAACTGTAAAATAGGGATAAGAGCAGCTGGGGTCTGTTTTAATGATCAGATGAGATGAGGAAATAATACCATTTAAGATTTTTGTCATTTATGAAAAATCCCCAAACTTGATCTCTTGCTTTCCATTGGTCAAATGAGGGATGAAGACTTATAACTAAAGCTACTGTCTGTGAAAATGGGTGAAAAGTAAATTTATTAAGAAAAGGAAAAAGAGGGGTGGCTAGGTGGCGCAGTGGACAGAGCACTGGCCCTGGAGTCAGGAGTACCTGGGTTCAAATCTGGTCTCAGACACTTAATAATTACCTAGCTGTGTGGCCTTGGGCAAGCCACTTAACCCCATTTGCCTTACAAAAACCTAAAAAAAAGGAAAAAGAAAACGAGCATTTATTATATACCTACTATTTGCCAGGAACTGTGCTAATTTTGACAAAAATCTCATTTCATCCTCATAACAATGCTAATATATTTATAGTTGAAGTTTATCCGATTCCTTCCTTTTTTTAAATTTAGGATTTCTTATTTCATTGCACTCAGTTGTTCTTGGCAATGAGAAATAATTTTCATGAGTTAAATGAAAAAGAATGTATAAATCCCAGTTGCACATTTCCATATAGGAAATCATGATTACTGAATACTTTTTATAAGGAAACTTGTAGTAAAAAGATTTTTTCCTTAAGCAAAGAAATCACTGTCCTTCCCAAATAGAACTGCAAACAAAAATAATTAATGTGCTAATTTTGTTTTCCTATTTGTAGACATTGCTGTGTCTGACATTTAAGCTGCTTATCTAATAGTTAACCAATTATTTTCCCCCAATGGATTATTTGATTAGTTATTGTGTGTGAAACTGTACAGAAGAAGTAATCATTTCCCAATGGTAATCAACAGGATGAAGAAAAACTGTCTTTCTCCACTTGTGGCCCTAAACCACAAGGAGAAGTTCATTTCAGAAATATTTTGGATAACTGGAGAAATGCAAACTGACCTCATTAACAGTGACATTAAAGGAAAACATCATTTAGAGGTATTCCCCAGTGAGTGTTGGATTGGATTAGAACTGAGAAATTCTGAGTACATAGCACTAAGGGGAAATCTATGTGGGAATATAAACACCCAAATTAACTAGTCTAACCTAGAGTCTTCATTTATATTTGGACATAGATGGCTTTAGAAAATATTTGATTGTAGTTTCAAAACATTTCTCTTAAATAGTATGTTTCAACAGAGTAAGAAATACAGAACACAGAAAGGTTAGAAGGTCTATGGAAGGGAGAGCATGTTCAACTATTGCAATTCCTGATTTCCTTCAAGATCCATGCTTATTATAATGAAGCCTTCTTGATCCTAGTAACCTCCCTTCAAAAGCTACCTTGAATGTTCAGAATGACATGAAAAATGAAGTCTACAGAAGAGTGGCTGGCATCCTGAAGAAACTCCATCTCAAGAAGACATTCTGAGTGGATCATGTAGAACAGATGGCACACAGATGGATCCTATGAGACCCAAACAGTGGGTTTATTAGCTGAAAACTTAGTGGTTTGAGTCAGTTGCTTACTCATTCCAATGAGATGAAAATGGTAAGCATAGCATTAATAATTCTATTGCTTTGCAGACCCTTAATTTTGTTATATCTAACAACTAAATGCATCTGCATCTGAATGAATGCTAGAATTTAGGGTTTAGCTCTTCCCGTATTTGCCACAGAGGACCAGGGATAGTTTTTGACTTTCTCAGCTAAAGGTATTTTCTTCCTTAAACATTGCTCAAATATTTTGTTTCGATCATGCCTTTTTTTGTATCCTAGTTAACTATGAAATATCATTCTCCCTCTCAGCATGGAAGAGAGACCTCTCATGACTTTCTTGTAGCTAGGACATACAGTGGGTGAAATGTTGGACCTAGAGATAGGAAGACCTGCTTTCAAATCTAGCCTCAGATCCTGGGTGAGTTACTTTATCTCTGTCTTGGTTTCCATATGTTAAAATGATTGTGTGTAGGGAAGGCATTAGGCTCAGTCTCCAAGGTCCATTCAAGTTCTAAATCTATGACCTTGTAACTTTTGGTCATTGCTTTATTTTTTGAACTTTATCTGGAACCAATAAATATCCTTAATGAATTTCACAGGTAATCTTGAGACTTAGAAGAAAACCCAACCAATTTAAGAAATCCTGCACCATAAAAAATGGTCTAAATTCTATTTTTGAATGTTCAATCATACTGTGATGGCAGATCCACTGAATCTCTAAATTAATGATCCTCTACTTTCAATTTCCATCTTCATCCAGAGAGCAAGATTGTTGGACAATCCTGTCTAGTTTTTGATCTCCCATTTCACTACTTCAGGTATTTTGGAGTAATATCTAATGTACATCATTTTTGCTATCTGACCAATTCAGCACTTTTTCTCCCCCGTTGATAGACTGTCCCCAATACATCTATCATTTCTGATGTGATGAGTGATTTGTCATGTGAACCTGTGTGTGTGTGTGTGTGTGTATGTATGTGTGTATTTGTGAGTATATGCACCAATCCATAGTCTTCACTTGTCTACTTTGCCCTAGGAATAGGGGATTAAAAATATAAAATACAATGTATTCCACCTTTGATGAGCTTGGGACATATTATGCATATAATAAATAAAAATATATATACCTGAATATAGAATATATACAAAGTAAATATGAAATAATTTGAAGAGAGAGAGGCACTAATAACTGTGGGACTTAGGAAAATTTCCCAGTAGAAAGTGACACTTGAATTGACCTTGGAAAGAAACTAGTATTCTTAGAGACTAATTCAAAGTAGAATGCTTTCCCAGCAAGGGGAGGTAGGAAGGTGAGGGAAGGGGTAGCATGTAAAAAGGCATAGAAATGACAAATGGTGTCATATGTAAGGAATGGCAAAAAGGACAGTTTGGTTGGAAGGTAAGATGTATGAGAAGGATGTAATATGTGTTAAACCTCAAAAGTTAGGTTGTAGCTATATAATAAAGGACTTTTTAATGTCAAACAAAGGAGTCTATATTTTATCCTCAAGGCAACAGGGAAATGTTGGAGTTTATTGAGCAGGATTGATAGAACTGCTCTTTGGGAATATTACTTCTGGAACTGTGTTGAGAATGAACTGACAAGGGGAAAGATATATAAAATTGTGTAGGTTTCTTAGAACAAGCAATAATTTTGATATAATTTGATTTTTGTGATCTCAATGATCATGCATGTGCCTTCTGTTGACATTAGCTTGACTAATAAGGCTAGACCATAGCCAGATGAAACCAGAGTGAACCTTTTTGCTCACCTTTCATTAGCACTGTCAGTTGGCTGCTGGATGAACATTTTTCATTGTCCTCCTTCATTGTATTTTTGATTTTAAGAAATTTTAGAAAATGTGCAAAAGTTGTAGCTCTTAAGCAACACTCAGTATTACTGTGGTGGCTATTGCTATGTGTAAATCAAATATTTCAAGGATCATAGGATCATTCAAACGCACAATGAAATAAGATCAGGAAAGAATGACTGAAAATTAAAAAAAACCCTTGACAAATTCTTGTTGGGAAACAACCAAATTATTAGAAAAGAAGTAATGGTCTTGAAAGAGTCTTGAACCTTGGAGGGGCTATTATCAATTAATCTAGACTATGACATAGGTTTCTTGAAGTTAGAAGAACAGTGAAAAGATCAATAAAATTGCAGTTCTTAATTAGTATTATTATGAAGAAAAAGTTTTGCTATGGGTAAGACAATACAAAGACCAGACTACTAAAAATTGGAGGAAATTTCATTTATATTGACGTAATTCATTTTTTAAATTCAAAGATATTCCATAATATATCCAAGTGAGTGTGTAAGATCTGGCATTTTCATCAGATTGTGAATCATTCATCCCCAAAAAGGGTTAGAGATTTTTTAAAACTTTCATTGGGACTGAAACTCATATCTCCATTGAAAGAATGGTGGGCTCTGATAATTATATTGGCATACTGAGAAATAGAATCATTCTGGAATTATAGAAATTCTTAGATGGAATTGGATTATAGCACAATTTTGTACCCTGTCACATGTCATGAAAATGAAGTACTTTAGTCTTTAGGGATCTCACTTGTTTTAAAGCCTATTGAAAACTTGGATTGTTATCAAAGTCATTAGAGATGGTTAGTGGCAGTGACAGGGGAATAATTCAAACTCACATCCTTTTATACCAAAATCAGCATTTCTTTCTATTGACCTATCACTAGAGAAATTGAAAGCAGGAAGCCAATACTGAGATGTTGAGTACTTCACCCACATCTTCATGGTCATTTTATCATTGATAGATGTTATAAAAGCAATATATTATAAAGAACTAATTTACAATTGTCCTTATGATGAAAGTCAGGGCTTATTTATTAAAATTAGTACTTAAAATAAAGCTTGTCAGGGTTTGTATTAGGTTCTAAGTAGAACTTAGGGCACTACATTTTATCAGTCACTCAGATTCAAAACCTCAACCTGTCTTGATTCTTTACTCTCCCTTTTGCCTCAATCAGTTCCCAGGTCTCATCAAATCTCCTTCCATAGAATCTCTTGAAACTATTCCTTTTTCCACTCATATAATGTTCTAATTACTTTTAATTAAAAATGCTCATTACTTCTTACTTGGAAAATTGTGATGATCTTCTATTTGAGCTCCTTCCTTCATGTCTCTTGCTCCTCAATCCATCATCACCACCAAGGGTCTCAAAGCAGAGATTTTATGATGTCACTACCCTGTTCAAAAAGCTCCAGGAGCATTTTTTTTTCTTCCTATTACCCTCAGGATAAACTTATATCTGGCATTCAGAGTCCTTCAAAATCTGGCTCCAGTCTAACTTTCCATTACACATCATTCCTCCATTTTGAGTCATAAAGGAAGAAACCCAAAATAGCCTGCTTAATTTCCCTCATAAACAGCATTCCTCTCAACTCTGCCTTTGCAAAGCTGTCTCCCATTCTTGGAAAGCATTTTCTCCTCCTCTCTAGCTCTTGGGATCCTTATCTTCTCCCCAAATCCAGTTCAGTCTATGAAGTTTTTCTGATCTCAATGCATATATGCAAACCACAACTACAATGTCTCAGGCACTGTGCTAATCACTTTGCGATCTTTATTAGCTCATTCCATTCTCACAACAACCCTGGAAAGCAGGTGCTATTATTAACTCCATTTTATAGATGAAGAAACTGAAGCCAACAGGAGTTAAATGATATTCCCAGGGTCACACTGTTAGCAAGTTTCTGAGACTTGACTTGATCTCAGGTTTTCATGACTCTAGTCACTGTACCATACCAACAAAAATTATCTCACAATTATTTTGTATACATATTTTTATTTATGTGTGTTACATTACTTATAAATTATTCTATAACTATTATCTATAACATTTGTTTATATTATAATTATTATATATTCTATTATCATTTATTGTATTGTATTGAATTACATTGTTTCCCTCAAAATAGAACAACAACCCTATGAAGGCAAAGACTGTTTTTTTTTTTGCCTCTGTCTCCACAGTGTCTAGTTGATCTATTGATACAGTGTAATTTCAAAGAAGCATGAGATCTTAAAGGGCATCTAGCCCAATCCCAGCCCAATGTAGATAAGGAAAATGATCCACTTGTCCAGGGTCACTAAATAAATCTTAGAGCCAGAACTTGAACCCAGATCTTCTTTCCGAATCTAACATTCTTTGCACTATGCCCTCCCACTTTATCCTAAGTTCTTACTAAGTTCTCAGTGCTTCCAAGCTGCCCCCATTGTCCAGAAATCACACTTAAACCTTCTTCTTCTATTCTTTTCTATTTCTCCTGTTATTTCTTTTTCCCACCCCTGTATTAGCCAAACTTTTTCAAAATGACCAAACCTACATTCCTTTCTTAGATCATCAGAATTATTCCTGCAATGAGATTCCTGCTTGAGAATTAAAGATGATTGCAGATCATGAACAGAACATGACCCAGGAACAACCCACCAGAAGCTCTAGAATAGAAAGTAGGACTAGGGGGTCCAAGCCAACCAGGAAAGAAATGAGCTGAAATGTTAGGGCAAGATAATACATGAATAAAATAGCTATGAGAGGAGAAATCAGAGCATTTCACCAGAGGGTGAAGTAACTGTGAATTAGAAATAGGCAGGCAGAAACCCAGAGGTTGGAATCGCTGAAGAAAAAGTCAAAATGGGTAAACAAGTCTTTGCAGACAGACTGGCACTAGGAAATACACCCACTCACAAGCACACATAGACAGGGCAAAGGAGTGCAGCAAAATAGACCTGAGGCTTTGGCACAGTTGATGACCTTGATAACTGAAGCAATTGCCTTCCTCAGTGAGGGATCTCTTATGCTCTTCTAATTAGGGAAGAACCAAACCCTGAATATGACTCATCTGGCAATGGTAGGTCAGAACTGATAAGTGGGAACACTTCAGTGGAATGGGGGGTATGTAGATTTGGAGGAGAGCTGAGCCAAAAATTTGATAAAAGGTGCCAAAAGATTAATGTCTAGATCCTTTATATTTAAACATGAATTGATATAATTCTAAGGATGGGAATTTCAGATACTGTGTCTGACTAGTAGTAGGAGAGAGATTTTTGAGTGGGCCTAATTTTTTTTCTCTAGTTTCCCAGAATTACACTTGGTTAGCAGTTTCCTATTCTCTATGAAGGCCAGCCATGCTCTTTGTTTTAAATTAAAATTTATCATTTCCTTAATCAATAATGAATTCTCAAGATAAATTATATTCCCCCTTGACAGAAGCCAATATTTATTTAATTCTGTATAGTGCAAATATGTGCTAAGTTTGCTGATCTATATAATTTATCCATCAATAAAAGGACATGGGTTGTTCTACTGGAAATCTTATAAAGAAGAGGAAGATAGATGTATACATCTTGCTAACATTCTCCTCCTAAATGAAAGAAGGTTCAGGGTTTTGTTTATAAGTCTTTCTGCATCTAAATTAGTCAGTACAGATATTGACCTTGAATGATGATCATTCACTATCTAATTATAAAATACTAATTATCAATAGAGCACTGTGGGAGATACAAAAGTAAACAATTCAGAGTCCCTTAAGGGGAGTTTACATTCTGGTTTTAGAAGTAAATTATACACAATCTCAGACTTAAGAAATCATTTAATACAATCCATCCCTGAATAAAAGTGTTCTCCACATCATAACCAATAAATGGTCATTCACTTTTTACTTAAAGCTCTCTAATGGGGTGGGGGAAGCCATTCTGCCCATTCCTCTTGGTTAATTTTCATTGTTGAATTTTTTTAATCGCCAAACTAATATTTCTCTTTAAATTCTGCTCAGTGCTCTTAGTTCTCAATTCTGGGGCAAAAGTAAGTTCAATCTATATTCTATGTGACAGTTATTTATAGCCTCAAAGCTTTTGATCATATCCCCTTTCTCTCTAGTTTTCTATTTTCAGCAGCTGAGTATGTTCAGTTAATCACCTTGAGGCATTAACCTGGTGCTTTTCACCAGCCTGGTTGCTTTTATTTGGAAACAGCTTATTTTTAACTTTCCTAAGAAGTATACTTTGAAAGGAACTCAATTCTCCAGGTGTTGTCATTTAAGTGTTTCAGTAATGTTTGACTCTTTGTGACCCCAATTAAAGTTTTCATGGCAGAAATAATGGAGTGGTTTGCCATTTGCTTCTCCACCTCATTTTACAAATAGGAGTAGGTGACACAGGGTCACACGACTAGTAAATATCTGAAGCCAGAATTGAACTCAGGAAGTTAAGTCTTCCCACATTCAGACTTAAACCACCTAGTTACTCTATGGTCTGACTGATATAGGGAATAACAGAAAGGTCAATTGGAGTAAATGACTTCTAGGTTCCCTTCCAGTTCTAATTTTGTGGTGTTATAATTACTTAATTATGGACACTGTACCATCTTAATGTAGATTTAGATTCCATTAACTTTCTAGGCTGCTATTAATTCACACTGTTGACTCGATTTGAACATTAAAATCCCAAGATCTTTTAAAAATATTTTTAAATGTTTTTCCTTGTCACACCTTTCTTGATATGTATTTATGAAATTAATCTTTGGAACCAAAGTGTCACATTAAATGTTTATTCCTGTAAAATGATACCTTTTTAGATTTGGTTTAATAGTCTGACCAAAAAATATTTGGTTCTTCTGTGTTCGCTATTCTTATCAGTTTTTGTCATGTAAAAGTTCAATTGGGATACTTTCTATGCCATTATTTAAATTGTCACTGATAGTAGTGTTTAATAGCACAGATCAAGTACATAATCCCTAGTAACTGTGTTGAAGACAGACTCTCAAGTTGATGTGAAACCATTGCATGACTTCTTTGAGGCTAATCATTCAACCAGTTCCGAGTCAACCCAGTTTGTACTAGGATCTAGTCCAAGTCTCATAATCTTTTCTATAACAAAAACTTGAGATATATGTCATATACTTCGCTACAATTTAGAAAATTATATTTCTGGTATTCCTCAATCTACCAGTTTAGTCGTTGTTTGTCCTTTATGTTCAAAGAAATACAGAATGACACTATGATGTTGGGGTCAATGTAGATTGTGTCTGAGGGCCCTGCCACACTTTGTATGATCATTGTATGAACATTAAAGACAGGGAGCTGTCTTTAAATTTATTCATCTCACATTTCTTTTGAGCTACAGTAATTCTACTTTGCTCATAGAGGAAGCAGCCATATGCTGGATGATCCTATTCCAATGTCTCACAATCAATACCAAAGTTCTTTAGAGAGTTCTTGAGAATGCCCTTGTATTGCTTCTTCTGACCACCAGGTGAATACCTGCCTTGTGTGAATTCTCCATTATCAGTATAAAAGTGAAAAGAAAGGAATTGAATTTGGCATGACTTATTTTTAAGCTGTTTTTATTTGTACCTTTCCTTTTTATGTTACAATTGAAATGATATACTCTTGATAATGTCAAACTGTTTCATTGGAATAACTTCTCCTATTTTTTTTTAACTTCTCCTATTTCTAAATGATCACCAATTGTCCCTTAAATAATATTTTTGGAATATTGTCAAGAATCAAAGTTAAACACAGATTTATGGGTCAAAAAATCCATTCTCTTTCCTTTTTTAAGAACTTTGAATAACGATTAATCTATTTCATTCCTTTGATAACTCTCCCATTCTTTTTTTTTTAGGTTTTTGCAAGGCAAATGGGGTTAAGTGGCTTGCCCAAAGCCACACAGCTAGGTAATTATTAAGTGTCTGAGACCGGATTTGAACCCAGGTACTCCTGACTCCCGGGCTGGTACTTTGTCCACTGAGCCACCTAGCTGCCCCAACTCTCCCATTCTTGATGAAACACCATTACTCTCTCAAAGATTGCCAACAGTAACTCAATAATCACACATCCCAATTTTACTATATTAGAATATAGTTCATCTGGGCCAATCACCTTACATTATCAAGTGTAGCTAGATGTCTTTTATTAATTGGCTATCACCTCCCTATTAGCAATTTTTGGTATGTCCTTTTCAGTCCAAAGTTCATTTTTCTTAGTGAAGAAAACAGGGGAAAATAGTTTAAAAAAATAGACCCCCATCAGTTTTCAAATCATATGCATAACCAGAGTTAAAGGCTCTGAGTGAGAGCTCTCTTAAGGACAAAACACATATGTTTTGGGGGAAGAGGTAAGCACTAATTTTGTATGCCAGAAGCTTTTTCTTTTCTTTTTTCTTTCATACTTCTTCTTGTCTCTGTTTTGAATAAGTTGACATGTGATGTCCAAATAAATGAGATTTTACTCCAAAAGGTTTATCAGTGTCTGTATTTTGACTTAAGAATTTTTACTAAAATATCACCTTATAGAATTCATTAATGCTTAGATCTGGAAAACGACCTTAGGAATAATCTAGTCCATACACATACTCTTTAGTCTATGGACTTCTAGAGTACAAAACTTTATGTGTAGAATAGCCATCAGGAAGATCAGGTGAAGTCTTTCCCTTACGCCTCAAGCAGATGCTGTGTGATATTTATGAGACTAGACAATAGGATAATCAGGCCTTTAGTTTTATCAGAAAAGAAGTTTATGGGATCATAGACTGAGAAACGGAATGGACACCAGATACAATATAGTACAATTTCCTTATTTTACAGATGGAAATAGGAGATTGAATGGCTTGCTTAAGGTGATCATGACCAAAGGCAGAATTCGAACCCAGTTGAATATCTAGTGTCAAATGCAATTTTTTGGTGCCACCAGTTTCACTACTTTTGGTTTTCACAGGCAGCCATAGTAACTAGCCATGGAAAAAAGGTAAGAGAAGCCATTGTGATGAATGGTGGCTTTTGTGGCACAGATCCAGAAGCTGATTCTTGGTATTGATTTGAACACTGGGAAGGACTAGCTCTTTGACTTGGTTCCCTCATGGAATCATTTGCCAGGTCAGGTTGACCTGAAGTCAATGCAGGATTGTGGTCTTACTTAAGAATCTAAACAATGAGTCCCTATTGTCATTTTCATTAAAAAAAACTAACAAAAAAAAGTTCTCTTTTGTCCAGTTACCACATTATGGCAAAAAAGACCTAGTTCCAAAGTTCTCAGATTATATGTTTTATTTATCACAATAACTAAGTATTCAATGGTAAAATCACAGATAATTTACAGACTCATGTCTCCTGAGCAGCAGACACATCTTCAGAATGACCATTTCCAGGGAAGTTCTAACATGATAACCTTGTCAGTCATAACCTTATTTGGGAAAAACTCCAAGTAGGGATATGTTTTCTTCAGGGAGAAAGTGTATATATATGTATATATATATATATATATATATATATATATATATATATATATATATACATATATATATATGTATATATATATGTATATGTATGTGTGTATATGTATATATGTATGCATATGCAGTAGAGGGGAGATTTTAACCTCTTACCCTCCCCCCCAGTTGATGAAATTATAGTAGGGAGAGAAGTTGTTAGCATTTTAAAAGAAAGGCAAAATAGTTCTGTACCAATGGTGGAATGTGAATCCAGGTATTCTTGTCTTTGAAGTCAATTCTCTAATCTACATACTATCTCTCATCCAATTGCAATACAAAATTATGCATACCTAATAAATCCATGATGGGAAGCAAGTCCATAACTCAGTTCTCTCATTTACAACCTATATAAGTTTCTTCTACTCTCCAGTCTCAGTTTCCACATCTATAAAGTGAAGGAGTCTCGAGGAGCCAATTTTAAAAAAATTTAATTAAATATTTCCTAATTTCATGTAAAAAAATTAGCAATCATTTAAAGAATTTTTGAGTTCCAAATTCTCTCCCTCCCTTCTACCCCATTCCACAGAGGGCAAAGCAATTTGATATTAATTAAACAAGTGAATACCTGCAAAACATATTTCTATTATAGTCATATTACAAAAGAAACAAAATTACTAAAGAGTGTAAAGAAAGTATTCTTTAATCTGGATTCATAAGTCATTAGCTCCCTCTCAGGAGGTGGAAGGCATTTTTTTTTTATCATAGGACTTTCAGAATTGACTTGGGTCATTGTCTTGATCAGAGTGGCTAAGTTGTTACAATAATGCTATTATTTCTATATATATATAAACAACCAAGTCCAAAGACAGGAGATAGAGAAATTCCATCTAAAGTAACTGTAGACAACATAAAATACTTGGAAATCTACTTCCCAAGAAAAATCCAGAAGCTCTATGAACACAATTACAAAATACTTTTCACTCAAATGAAGTCAGAGCTAAACAATTGGAAAAACATCAGTTACTCATGGTTAGACTGAGCTAATATAATAAAAATGACAATTCTACCCACATTAAATTACTTTCATTGTCATGTCAATCAAACTACCAAAAACATATTTTACAGAACCAGGAAATTAGTTACAAAATTCACCTGGAGCAAGAATATCAAGGGAATTGATGAAAAAAATTCAAAAGAAGGTGGCCTAGCTCTATTAGATCTAAAACTGTACTATAAAATGACAGTCATAAAAACTGTCCAGTACTGGAAATAGAGTAATGAACCAGTGGACTAGAATAGGTACAAAAGATATGGCAATAAATGACTATAGTAACCTATTGTTTGACACACCCAAAGACTTTAGCTTCTGGGACAAGAACTCATTATTCGACAAAAACTGCTGAGAAAACTGGAAAATAGTATAGCAAAAGCTAAACATAGAACCACATTTCATACCCTCTTCCAAAATAAGGTTAAAATGGGTACAGGATTTAGACATAAAGGGTGTTTCCATAGACCAACTAACAGATCAAGAAATATTCTATCTGTCAAATCTATGGAAAGGGAGAAATGTATGACCAAGGAAGAAATAAAGAACATTGCAAAATGGATGATTTTGACTATATTAAAAAGTTTTTGTACTAATAAAATCAATGCAGTCAAGATTAGAAGGAAAACAGAAAGCTGGGAAACAATTTTCACAGCTAGGGATTCTAATAAAGTTCTAATTTTTAAAATATAAAGAGATTGAATCAAACTTATAAGGTTATAAATCATGAATGATCAGTTTTCAAATGAATTAATTAAGGCTATATTAATATGAAAAATTCTACAAATCATTATGGATTAGAGAAATGCAAATTAAAACAACTATGAGTTACCACCTCACACATATCTGATTGATTATTATAATAAAAGGGAAAATGGTTAATGTTGGAAAGGTTCTGGGAAGATTGGGACATTAATGTATTGTTGATGGAGTTGTTAACTAATCCAACCATTCTGGAACAATATGGAACTGCTTAGAGAGCAATAAAACTGATTTTACCCTTTTACCTAGTAATATCAATACTAGACCTATATCCAAAATAAATCATAAAAATTGGAAAAAGTGCCATATGTCCAAAAATATTTATAGCAGCTCTTTTTTTGTAGTGGTAAAGAAATGGAAAATTAGGGGATGTCCTTCAGTTGGGGAATGACTGAACAAGTTATGGTTTATGAATATAATGGAGTACTATTGTTTTCTTTTAATTTTAGGAAGGTTTTATTCTATTTATTTATTTATTTATTTTATTCTATTTACTCTATTTATTTATTTATTTTATTTATTTTGAGTTTTACAGTTTTTTCCCCAATCTTGCTTCCCTCCCAGAAGGCAGTTTGATAGTTTTTACATCATTCCCGTAGTATACATTGATCTAAGTTGAATGTGATGAGAGAGAAATCATATCCTTAAGGAAGAAACATATATTATGTGATATACACAATAAGATAACTTATTTTTAAAAAATTAAAGGTAATAGTCTTTGGTCTTTGTCCAAACTTCACAATTCTTTCTCAGGATACAGATGGCATTTTCCATCGCAGATATCCCAAAATTGTGCGATTGTTGTCCTGTTCCCTGTTGGTATGAGCAAGTCCATTAAGGTTGATCATCACTCCCATGTTGCTGTGGCGTACTATTGTTCAATAAGAAACCAAGAATGGTCATATTTTTGAGAAGTATGGAAAGAATTACATGAACTGATGCTGAGCAAAGGGAACAGAATCAAGAGAACATTGTGCACATTAGGAATATTGTGAAGTGATTATAATGGATGCAGCTCCTCTCAACAGTTCAGAGACTAAGATCTGTTACAGACAATGCCATCTACATCCAGAGGGAAAATAACAACAACAAAAAACCAACAAAAACTCGACAGAATCTGTATGGATACTTTTGAAAACCTTCCCTTATGTTTTTCCTTCCTAGCCCATGGTTTTCTTTCTTTTTCCTTAGTCCTAATTCCTCATATTCAAATGGACTAATATGAAATGTGTTAAACACAAATGTTTATGTACAACTTTTACCAGACTGCCACTGAGGGGAGGGGGTGGGTGGGAAGGGAGGGTAGTAGAAAAACATGTAACTTACAAATATGCTTGTAGATGATTGTTGAAAAACTTTATATCATATAATTGGAAAAATAAAATATCAACCAAAAAAATCCCCCATTGATGCTAATACTATTTGTGGGAATTCATATAAGTCTTACTAGATTTTTCTGAAACCATCTCCTTCCTCATTTCTTATAGCATAATAGTACTCCTTCACAACCATATACCACATGTTTAGTCATTCTCCAAATTATGGGTGTACCCTCAATTTCCAGTTCTTTGCCATCACAAAAAAAGAGCTGCTACAAATATTTTTGTATATATAGGTTTTCCTCTTTTTTAAATTTATTTTTTAATCTTTTTGAGACACAGACCACATATAATATTACTGGACCAAAGAGTATGCAGAGTTTTATAGTTCTTTGGGCATAATTCTAAATTGCTAGAATGGTTGCATCAGTTTACAACTCCATTTACAGTGCATTAATGTCCCAATTTTTCCACATCCCCTTTCAGCATTTGTTATTACCTTTTTTGTCTTATTATTCAATCTGATAGATATGAGGTGGTATCTGAGAGTTGTTTTAATTTGTATTTCTCTAATCAGTAGTGATTTAAACATTTTCTCATATGATTGTTGATAACTTTGATTTCTTCATCTGAAAACTGCCTGTTCATTTTCTTTGACCACTTATCAATTGGAGAATGGCTTATTCTTATAAATTTGCCTTATTGCCTTATATAATATTTGAGAAATGAGACCTTTGTTAGAGAAACTTGCTATAAAATTTTCCTCGCAGTTTTCTATTTTCCTTCTCATTTTGGTTACAATAGTACTATTTTTAGAAAATTTTTCTAAAGTCATGTAATAAAAATTTTCTGTTTTATTTCCTATAGTTCTGTTTCTTGTTTGATCATAAATCTTTCCTTATCCACAGATCTGGCAGGTACATTTCCCCTGTTCTCCTAATTTACTTATGACATCATCCTTCATGTTTAAAACATTTACCCATTTTGATCTTATCTTGATTTATGGTGTGAGTTATTGGTATATACCTTAGTTTCTGCCAAACAGCTTACCAATTTTCTCAGTAATTTTTGTTAAATGGTAAATTCTTATGCCCAAGAGCTTAAATTTGGAGCCAGAGAACCTGAATTCAAATCTCAGCTCTGTCACTTACAACCTATATGAGCCTGGGTAATCACTTTTGTTGCTGAGCCTCAGTTTTCACATCTATAAAGTAAAAGAATCTGGGCTAGCTGATATAAAAAATTGTTTTTTTTAAAAATTATGAATCTAAATATCACTAACACTAATAATAACAATAAGCAATAAAAATCATTTTCATACACAAAGAATAGAAAAGGAGTATTATAAATAAAGCTGAATCTTGCTTAAATATAGCTTTTTATGAAGATATTAAAGGTATTAAGACAGTGACAATATTATCTCCTCCATCCTATTTCCCCCTCCTTCCTTCTCTCTCCTCTCCTTTTTCCTCTTTGTGACTTGTTGCTGTTAATTCATTTTCAGTCCTGTATGACTTCCTGACCCCCTCTTGGAGTTTTCTTGGCAAAGACCATTTCTTTCTCCAGTTCATTTGAAGGATAAGGAAGTGAAGCAAACACAATAAAGTGACTTATCCACGGCACTGCTAGTAATTGCTTGAGGCCAGGCATTGTGTCACTTGTGTCACTTGTGTCACTTATCCCTTTTAATTTCCTTCCAAGTTTAGATCTATGTTCCTATCAATACAGAAAGCAACAGGGGATGGTCGTGGTCATGGTGGCTACATTCTATTAATGGGGGTGGGATCATTCTATTAAGAAGCTTTTAATCTAATTGGAAAGATAGGATGTACATACAGAAAAAAAAATAACACAATGGATCATAATTCAGAGTCCATCTCTTTCCAGTCAATGCTTTCTGTTACTGTGGTCTTCCCACCTGCTTCTGTGGTTTCTGTTGCTATTAGCATTTCAGCACAAATTAAGAGGAAGAGAGAGTCACTATCTCCTAGCATGGGAGCCTGTGTACACGTGCTTCATAAATCACAGTTATCCAGTAAATGTTCTGGAGAGTACTCTTTGAACATGGAGTTTCATTTATGGAGGGGAAAAATGCCTGTGTTTAACTTTTGACTCCTAATCTCCTGTTGACAGAAACCAGGAAACTGCTCAATTTCACATATTTACTTCAAAATAGCCTCTCTTAGCCAAGTGTCTGGTTGTTCCATTCTCTGGCTGGAACATGCCACTCTCATGTCTCTTATTGCATTTCTATCTTCCCACATTGCTAATGTTCATGCCCTGCTCAAAAAATGGGCATTCAGGGAATGTTATTTGGCTTGGCTGACTTGGCTTAATACTAGGGAGCCAAATACTTCACAGGATGAATTTGACAGGATTCATTTTATACTTTCCTGTTCTAGTCCCTTACTGAGGCAGTCTTAGAAATTTGAGTAAGTAAATAAAGAAAATAAATAAGTAAATACACAAACAGCCCTTTCTTATTTATATGAAAGCACAATGAGTATCTAGCAACTTAATATATATAATTCCTTTTGTATATGAGTTTGACTACATGGTTAAACTAGTCTTCAATTCTGTGTTTCTCTTTCTTTTGTAGAATGGCTAATAAAATCAACTTTCTTCTGATCTAAGGGGGTTCTGGATAGAAGCTCTTCTGGGTTCTCTTCCAATTCAAGATTTTTTAATCTTTGACTCCTCAAAATTTTAATTTGTTCATCCTATCTAGCCCAACATCTTTACTAACTTGGCCTTTTCTATCTTTTCAATTCTGTTTAACCAAGTAACAGAATCATAGAATTTCAGAGTAGAAAGGACCCCCAATGGTCAGATATCTTGTCCAATTTGTTGCTATAAAATTATTCTCTCTACAACATAAGTAATTTCCCACTTTTTCTTGAGGGACTCAAAATTGAGATTCCATCTTCATAATGAATTGTGTTTTGTGCTAGGGATAATTAGGAGTTTAGATAAGTCAAATGTCTCTTCTCTAGGTCCTAACTGATCCATTCACTGTGCTAACATCTTAATCCTGTGTCACAGTCACAATCTCTGAACTGCTCTTCTTGATGCTTATTCTTTCCCTCTCCCTGTGAATCCTACACACTATATCCAGACTAATCTTCCTAATAAATCACTTTCTTGCCTTTGTAATTTGAAGTTCATAATCTAAAGTTCCCTTTACTCTTTGTTTCCAACTGCATCGAATCCAGATTCTTCTGTGTGGTCATCAAACCTCTCATGATATGGTTTGCCTTTACAAACTCATTTTCCACAATTTCCTCCTCTTTGTGTTTACCTCACACAAGCACTCTGATCTAGGCAGAAGAGTCTCCTTGCTATTCTCAAATATTAGCCTTGAGCATTCCCATTTCTGCTCCTTTGCTTGTGTTTGCCTCACTTGGGTTTTTTTCCCTTCTTACTCTATCACTATTCACTTTCAGTAGCAAACACTTAAACGTATCTAATATGTACAAGGAACACTTAAAAGTGTCTAGCATAGGGGCAGTTAGGTGGCACAGTGGATAGATCATTGGCCCTGGAACTCAGGAGGACCTGAGTTCAAATCCAGTCTCAGATACTTGATATTTATTAGCTATATGACTTTGGGCAAATCACTTAGCCTCATTGCCCAACAAAACAAAACAAATCAAAGAAGTATCTAGGATATGTACTGCATCTAGGGTCTGTTCATACATAGATGAAATTTGGTACAATCTCTGTCCTCCAGGAGTTTAAGATCTAAGACATATGTACAAATATGACTGATATAATTCCTAAAATTTACATGATGTTTTTACTTTCTGCATCTTTATCTACATGTAGTATAGTCTCTGAAATCTCCAATCACATCCTTATAACAAATCTAAAAATTACCTTCATCCTCCTTGACCTCTTTAGATTTTGACACTATCAACTATCAATTTCTACATTCTAGAAATATACTACTCCTTGGATTTTTGATGTTATATTCTCTTTTTCCTTCTACTATTTCTCTAAGCTCTTTGTTCTGCTGCTTCATGAGTTCCTCTTCCTCTTTTTGACCTCTGTATCTTGGTTTTCCTCAAGATTTTTGTCTTCAACTCTAGCTACTTATCACATTATACTTTCCCCCATCTGATATTATTATCTCTTATCTCAATTGTCTCTTTTATTATCTCAAATATGATCTTTATGGGGATGACCCCCAAATATGCATCTCTATCCTTGGTGCTGATTCTGAATTTCATACTCACATCTCAGACTACATTTAGAACATTTCCATCAATTATCTCAAAGAGTCTAGGGCCCTTTCTATTCATCTACTTATATATATAAAATAGAACTCATCTTGTTCCTCAGGTCTGTTCTGATTCTGACTTCTCTGTTTTTATCAGTGGCATTACTATTCACTCAGTCTTTTATATTTGAACTTTAGTGTTTGGTTTTTCCTTTTCCCTCACTTGCCATATCTAATCAGTTATTAGTTCTTACTATCTTTACCTCCATATTGTCCCTATTTCCTGATGGAGAGATATGAGGTAGCAAATGCTGGGTAAATTCAAGCCACCATCACCACCTTGACCATCAGAACCTGATAGGATTTAATGTGAATCTCTAGAATGCAAATGTCCTCCAAGTCACTAGACCTTCTTCCAGGTCAGCCCCTACAGTTATCATTGAGGAATGAAATCATAGTCGAAAAGGGGGGTTCATATTCCTTTTCAGCACCAGTTATTAATGCTGATCAATTGCTATCAACAGGCAGATATGTATAGGAGCTCTGGAAGTGGCGGCACCTTTTACACTACTTCCAGTACAGTCCTCATAGCCATCACATGGGGATATGGGGAGGCCACTTCCCAAGGAGGTCTTTTGGGGGGGGGCAGCCATCTCCACCAGTTAACTAATTGCACACAGGGCAATAAAATCAATCAAAACAGCAAGATTATCTAAATACACTGAGCAGGTTATCACTACCTTGACTTCTATATCCTCTTAGACTCCAGTGGATACAGCCAAGGATTCTGAATTCAAGGGCCTTAGGAATAAATGCTACCAGTCCAGTACCCACAGGCATCATCCTGGGATAAAGAGATACAAGCCTGGTAAAATTAACTACTCTTAGAAGTTCCACATCAATTGAAGACTCAGAAAACAAAGTCCTTGTCACCAAATCCTTAGTACTGCCAAATGGTTCAGTATAGTAATGGGCATGATTTTATCAGTGGAAATGAAATTAAAGAAGACATGTTACCTATTCTATGGTGTTGCATCCTAAGGTCTTTGAGGTTTTTCCATCTCACTTGTAGCTAAAAACCTTCTAGAGGTATTGTCTCCTTGAGAGCAGGGGCTGTCTTACTTTTCTGTTTATATCTCTGGTTCTTGACACAGTGCTTTCTATATAGAAGGTTCTTAATAAAAGCTTCATTAATTCACTAATTTCCACTCCCTCACCTTTAGCTAGTCCCTTATTACTATCATCTGGATAATTGCAACAGTCTCCTTACATTCTCTTCTCCTCTAATTCTAGGCTGTTTCTATTGTGGGTTGTAGCTTAGTGCAGAAGAACTTGGTACTTTGGAATGATATAGCAATCCCTTGTTCTTGTTCTTCAAGACAGAGGCAAGAGATGTCCGCATTATTTCATGAGTAAGAGCTGCTTACTCGGTAGAATTTAAAGGATGAGATAACATCCCTTCTAATTCTTTCTTTCCTCTCTCTAAAAGTCATGAAATAGAACATTTTCTCTAGGATTTCCTGTGAGGTTACTATTTTCAGGCAGCAGAGGACACATATATTTCCTTGGTGAGCCCCAGACCTTCAGGTCCTTGGTTGTTTTTTTCCTTCTTCTTCTTCTTCCTCCCTCCCTCCCTCTTTCTTTCCCTCCTTCCTCCCTTCTTTGCTCCCTTCCTTCTTCCTTCCTTCCTTCCTTCCTTCCTTCCTTCCTTCCTTCCTTCCTTCCCAGGTGACCAAACAGTGATTTATTTTTAAGCACTTTAAGGGATACATTTGGACTTTATGGAACTGAAGTATAGATGAGAAGTCTGTCCAATAATACCATTTAAATGTTTTATATATATTAATATTTTAAGCATTGGTATCCTGATAATATAATGAGTTATAGTCTATTGGGAAATATTTAAATCATTATTACTATATACTTTTGAGTATTTTGTATCTTAAACATTTCTTTTGTCTATGGAGAAATAAAAACTGTCCTAAACCTTAGTGAACTACATTATACATCTGGTACCTTTCCAGTCCCTGGTCCCTTGTACTCAGTGCAGGTTTATTGTTACATATGTATAGGGTTCTGTGCTCAGTGCTAAAGACACAATGGAAGAATAAACAACAGTTTTTTCCCTCGAAGAACTTACATTCTGCTGGGGAAAAAAATGACATTTACATAGATATATGGGTACAAGCTAATTCATGATGCCTGTGGAGGAGTGGGTGAGTCAGAAAAGCTTTTATGATTTATGCCTTTATACTAAATTTCTAAAAAATAAAGTTAAAAAGTAATACATTCCAGGCATAGGTATAACCTGGGCAAAGGTATGTAAATAGGAGTTGAAATGCTGAGTTCACAGAAGAGGAAGTTGGCTAGGATTTGGACAAGAATGTTGAGAAGAGGTATGTGAAATGTCAGGGAAATTAGTCTATAGGCAGACTAAAGGGCTTTAAATAAGGTTCTATTTTTCTCCAGAGATGGTAGAGCTCCATTTTAGATTCTTAAGCAAAAGATTAATATGGTAAGAGCTGTGCTTTTAGAAGATTGTTTTGGTAACATGTGGAAGATAGATGAGTGAGAGAGACAGAAAGCAAGAAGTCCATTGGAAAGACTATTTTAATAATCTAGATGAGAAGTGATAAGGGGAAGCAGTTGTGTGCTCACTGTTGTAGCAAGAAATAATGGATTCCCCACTCTAAGAAAAACCTTCTAGGGGTGGCTAGGTGGCACAGTGGATAAAGCACTGGTCCTGGAGTCAGGAGTTCCTGGGTTCAAATCCGGTCTCAGACACTTAAGAATTACCTAGCTGTGTGGCCTTGGGCAAGCCACTTAACCCCATTTGCCTTGCAAAAAAAACCTAAAAAAAAAAGAAAAGAAAAACCTTCTACAGAGGGGCTCCTTTTGTGATGGTCCATGACTCTAGCATGGGAATATCACTGGATGGTTTAAATGAAGGCAAAAGAGACATCTTTACTTTCTTCTCCCCTTATCCTTCTCCAAGGGAGACTTATTCCTGCCAGGAGAGGAAGCAAGAGGTTGGGACTAGAGATCATATTGCTTTCCTCAGAGAGGGAGTAAAATACTAGAAATCTAGAAATCTAACTATCTATTCCCTTAAATGTTGTTTGTCTAGGGTGATATGATTGATTTCAAGCTAACTTCTGATCACTATGTCATTACTTGGAGGTAGCAGGACCCCCCCCCATTTTTTATTCAAAGTTTGACTCTTTTTCCAACAAAATATCAGTTCTGCAATGAATACTCATAGGAACTAGCAAAGAAACCCATTGATCCAAAGCATAGTAAAACAGAAATCAGAGAAGTTATGTATAGGTGGATATAAACAAGACACATAATACAGTATAAAGAAGTGCTCCCATTAGGAATGAGATAACTTGAGAGAGTGAGAAAGAGAGGATTCTAGATTTTACCCAAGGGGGAATTCCTCAGTCTCAGGCAGCTCCAGAATGGCAAGGATAGGGACTTTATAGAGAGTTCCAGCTTTTCACATGTCCTTCCAGAATCTTTTCCTTCAGCAACCTGAAGTAGGATGAACCACTTCCATCTTTCCTCTTAAAGCAAGAAGTCAAAGCAATTTGAGTCTGAAAGAATACCGAAGTTCGCCCTCTTTCTCCAACTCTTTCCTGCCTCTTCACCAATGAGGGGAGAATCCCATGCTAATGGATTTTGGGACAGGGGCTACACTGTGAATATCAGTACCCTAAAATGAGGCCGGAAAAATACCACTGGTTGCATGTAGTATCTCCTTTGAGAATGTGTTCATTGCAATGCAATATTCAATGCAAATATCCCCAGTTCCATAAAAGCAGTTAGCATTGATTTATTTTTGTTTTTGTTTTTTGCAACACAATGGGGTTAAGTGGCTTGCCCAAGGCCACACAGCTAGGTAATTATTAAGTGTCTGAGGTCAAATTTGAACCCAGATACTCCTGACTCCAGGGGCAGTGCTCTATCCACTGCGCCACCTAGCCACCCCAGCATTGATTTATAAATGGAGGTTGTCATGTTATTTTAAAGAAGCAAACAGACATTTCTCAGAATTTTTAGCTATAAGCCTATATATGTTTATATGTAGTCATGTATAGACTTAAAATAAAACAATATGTAGATATAGATATTGGCAAATAGTAAAATGTTGCTATCACCCAGATATTAAAAAATTATTCCTGACTAAAAATCAAGCTACTTAAAAGGAACAGTATTACATTGATACAATTTTGGGATAGCACTATATTTACAGTCTAATGGATGCTGTACTCTTGTTTATGGTCAATCTTTAGCCAAGCATCCCTTCACTACTGTCCTGAACTTCAGTTCACCAGCCTCTGGAGATAGATCAATGGAACCTCAATTTCAAGCTTCACATAGGCCTATGTTCAAATCTCTTTACCTGTCTAACTCTATTTTCCTTAATTGTAAAAGAGAACATTGTATTTGATGATCTCTAAGGTTTCTTCCAGCTCTAAAGTACATGTTCATTGATTAACCAATTTCATGAGGTCACTATGGGCCTGAATTTTGATATTCCCTGGAAGCTGTGGTTGATTGGCCTATCTTGGCAAATATGTGTTGATACAGTTCAATCTGCTCTTTTTTTTAGGTTTTTTTGTTTTGCAAGGCAAATGGGGCTAAGTGGCTTGCCCAAGGCCACACAACTAAGTAATTATTAAGTGTCTGAGACCAGATTTGAACCCAGGTACTCCTGACTCCAAGGCTGGTGCTTTATCCACTATGCCACCTAGCCACCCCTCAATCTTCTCTTTTAAAATATCCTTATCAAGGAAACTTTATTGAATTGACTGCCTTTTGTCTTTCTTTTTATTCAGTCATTTAACATCATTTTTGCGCATAGATGTTGTTGGGTCATTCTTCAGTTGTATCCAACTCTTAATGCTCTTACTTGAGATTTTCTTGGCAAAAGTACTGGAATGGTTTGCCATATCCTTCTCCAGTTCATTTTTCAGATTAGGAAACTGAGGCCAATAGAGTAAAGAGATCTGCACTCACAAAACTAGTGAGTATCTGAGGCCAGATTTTAACTCATGAAGAGGAATTCCCGACTCCAGACCAAGTACTCTATTAACTATCTCACCTAGCTGCCCATTGGTATGTAGTAGATATTTATTGACTGACTAAACTATTGATGGTAGGACTTGGTCAATGAGGAGGTATAGCTATTGGAGGTAGGTAATACTTGGTTGGCATTCCCCCACTGATGAAATATGGAATATGGAGATAAACCCTAATAAAATATCACAGAAGCAGTTAGTTTATCTAGATCCACCCCAGTTCTGGGAAAGTACACTTTGATTACGGAATAATTTCACATACAGCTAGTCTAAGGCTCTAGTCCTTTTGTGCTTTAGGTTACCACCTGGAATTTGCTGATATTAAGGTCCATTTTGAGGTTTTGTGTATTGTTGCCTGCTGAAGCCAGCCTCTGAACTAACTCATAGCCCAGCTGTGTAAAGTATATATAAAGTTCTGCAACCCTTTGTAGAAAAGGTCACTCACAACTGCAAAAAAGTAACCCTGTTGACTATTTCCTTGGGAGTAGATCCAGGAGCATTTGAATTAGTCTCTATGCAGTCATTTAAAGATGTTTTGCCCCTACAAGGCACTGGGCTGCCTTTTCCCTCCCAATGAATCTGGTGGTGCAGCAGAATGAGAAAGCAATGACTCATTGCAGGGGTCAAGGTAGTCAAGGAGGAGTGGGGCGCCTTGGCTTTCCCCTTCACTTGGAAAATCACTCTGAGTCAAGGTCTGTCACTTGCTTGGCCTGTTTATATTCATCGATGTTGTTGGCTTCTTCTGCACAAAGCACTTGAGAACTCAGATAGATTGGCTCAGGACAATCAATGTCCTTCTGAAATCTTATTTCCTTTTTCAGCCTGGTGACTCAGACTCATTTTCAGTTTCTGATGGGTTCTTTGGCTGTACAGCCAGAAGGCAAAAGACCTGGCAAAAACTGGATTTTAATAATGATTAAAAATAATAAAAATGTTGACTCCCCTTTATGTTCCAATTAGGAAGACCTAGCTCATATCTAGAGTCCTTAGACTAGTATAATTTCTTTCCTTTTTTTTACTGATAAGAAGGTGGGCAGGGTCAAGTGAGACAGCATGATACTTTGGAAAGACTTCTGGATTTAAAGTCAGAAGACCTAGTCTTAGTCACTTAACAAAGTATTTATCAGTGGCTAGTCATGTATTCTCATCATTGTGATAAGTCTTGGTACCAAAAAATTAAATAAAACATAAAATATGGTAAGTTTCTGCCATCAGAGAAAATGCATTCTAAAGGAAAAGAACTTACAAATCAATCCATCAACTAGTAGACACTTTTTTAAAGCATCTGTTACATGCCAAGCACTTTGCTAAAGTGATAGGGATACAAAAAGAGTGAAAAGGCAATCCATTTTCAAGGAGTTTGCAATAAACTGGAAAAATTAGCTATGTATTTATATTTATATTAAAACTCTGTATCTACAAGTTCCATAAAATGTAAATGGAAGGTAATCTAGAGGCTGCTAGGTGGCACAGTGCATTGGGTGCTGGACCTGGAGTCTGGAAGATCTTAATTTAAACCCAGCCTCAGATAATTACTAGTTCTATAATCTGGTACAAGTCACCTAACCTCTGTTTACCTCAGCCTCCTTAACTGCAGAATGGGAATAATAACAGCATGTTCCTCCCAGGATTGTTGTGAGGATCAAATGAGATATTATAAAACACTTAGCACAGTGTCTGGAACATAGTAGGTGCTATATAAATTCTATTTAATACTAGCACTTTATTATTGTAATCATCATGCAATTTTTCACATCTGTTGCATCCTATCACTCTATTAAAACAAACAGAAATGTATTTTTTCCTCTCTCCCATCCCATTAAAACAACAAATTCCTTGTAATAAATAAACATAGTCAAGCAAATTCCTCAATGGTTGTTTATAGATAGGTAAATAAATACAGATACATATGTAATCCATCACTTCTTTGCTATGGATTAATGTTTGTTATTTGCTATTTCCTTCTCCAACTCATTTTACAGATGAGAAAACTGAGGCAAAGTGGGTTAAGTGACTTGCCCAGGATCTCATAGCTAGTATATATCAGAGGCTTGATTTGCACTGAGGAAGACTCTAGTTTCAGCACTGTATACACTATTGCACCATCTAGCTGGTGCAGTTCTCATAGCACAATACTGTTCTATTACATTCATATACCAAAACCTTTTCAGCTATTCTTCAATTTATGACCATCTCCTGAGTTCCTGTTTTTTTTACCTCAACAAAAAGGACTGCTATAAAAATTTGTCTGCACCAAAGACCTTTTCATCTTCCTTTGATTTCATTTGGTTATCAAATTTGCTATAATTGGATCAAAAGGTTTGTGATGTTTAGTAACACTTTGCAGATAATTCCAGAATGATTTCTCCTATCCATAGGTTAATCAGAAGTGTATCAATTTATTTTCTTACAGTCCCTGTAATATTTGTCATTTTACTTTTTTCCATCTTTGTCATGCTGATAAATGTGAGATAGAACCTCAAAATTGCTTTAATTTGCATTCCTCTAATTAGTAATAATATGGAGAATTTGTTCATATTATTATAAGTAGCCTGAGTTTCTTCCCTTGAGAATTACCTATTAATATTATTAGATCATTTATCAATCGGGGAATAGCTTTTATTCTTATAAACTTGAATCATCTCCTACCATAGATTGGCTATGAAAATTTTATGAGAGAAACTTTCTGTAGTGATTCCCCTCCCCAATTTTTTCCTTTGAATAATATTTATTGAGTATCTTTGTACAAAAGCTTTAAAATTTTTGGTAATCAAAATTTTATGTACTCATTTTATAGTCTTTATTTCTGTCTGTCAGGATGTTTCTAAGACCCAGTTTTCTCATTTAGTGGAGATAATGATAATAGGTTAATATAGCACTTTATTACATTTAAACTTATTGCCTTTATATAAGCACTCCAACTTCATTAGATTGTAAGTTCTTTAAGGGCAGGGGCTTTCTTTGACCTTTTTATTTGTCCCCAGTACTTAACACAGTACCTGGAACTATTAAGTAGATGTTTAGTAAATATCAATTGTAAATTTTTGCATCCTTCTGTGATGAACTTTTCTCCCATGAGACATTTGAGGGGCAATTTCCCTCATGTTTCTCTAATTTATTTATGATATGACTTTTTTTTTAATCTAGGTCACTTATCCTTTTGGAGATTATTTCTGTATAAATAAAATTGCGAGGTTTTTGATCTAAATTTGATTTTTTCATACTATTGTTTAATTTTCCCATCTGTTTTTGTCATACAGTGAGTTCTTTTATCAGTATCAAAGGTCTTTTTTTTTTATAAAATACTAGATTCAGATGTTTGTTTATATATGTATGATTTGTACCTAATATGTTCCACTGATAGATCTCTCTATTTTTTAACCAATTCCATCCACATTTAAAAAAAATATTTTTGTAGTATAGTTTGAGATCATACTCTTCTAAACCTCCTTAATTCTTATTTCTTTCCATTATTTCTCTTCAAATTCTTAATATTTTCTCCTGTCATAAGAATTTTATTATTTTTTCTAATTCTATAAAATAATTCTTTGTAGATTTGATGGGAATGACACTGAATACATAAATTGATTTGGATAGTATTGTTATTTTTGTTATATTGACTCATCTCAATCATAACCAATTAATATTTTTCAAATTATTTGTCTATTATAGTTTTTAATATGTATCTTCAAAGACACTCAAATACTTACATATCCTGTAGTAATTTTCAATAGAATTCTACTTTCTATCTTTTCTTTCTGAGTTTTATTGCTATATATTGTATAATATAGAAATCCTGATGATTTATGTAGATTTATTTCATATGTTGCAGTTTTGCTGAAGATGTTATTTCAATTAATTTTTACTTGACTCTTTGATGTTCTTTACATCATTATATAATCATTGCATCTTTACATCATTATATATAATATAATATAATAAAAATGTGTAATATTTTCTTCTCTACCTATATTATATTAAACACAATAACAGTTTTTTGGTTTTAGTTATATGCTATTTACTATTTTAAGGAAAGTCCCACTTTTCAAATGTTTAAATGTTTAAAACAGATTGTTTTTTAAAAGAGAAATGAGTATTTTTGTCAGTAATTTCTTCTGTATCTTCTGATATGATTATAAGATTTCTGTTGATTTTGTTATTAATATGATTGCTTCATACTAGACCAATCTGGCATTTCTGATATTAATAATATGACCTGATCATATAGTATAATATTAGTTATGCTGTTTTAAATGTAAGAAAACTGACAAGATGCAAGGACTTTAAAGACATGTTAGGGGAAAAGATGGAGGAATTTGTTAACCTGAATAATCAGATTGTGCAAACAGGACTTGTGTTATACAAACTTGAAGAGGAGATGATGAGCCACTGTTACTTGAACTTTGCTCCTCTGAACTGAACCAAAGAATGCAGAGCACATTAGAGCTACACAGGAAGAGAAGGAAGAATATATGAGACGGGTTAGCTTGAGGTAGGGATAGTTATGAACAAAAGAAATCCTAACCCTAAGGAGAAGATAGAGTAAAAAAAGTTCAAGAGGGATGGGGAGAGGGAAGCACAGTAACTTGCAATAAATAGGGAGTTTGGAACTTAGAGGAAAAATAAGTCCAAGAATAAAATAGAGTGAAATTATCAATTAACTGTCATTTTTGAATATGAATGTGATAAATTCACCTCCCGAATGGAAGTCAGGAGAATGAATTAAAAAGCAATATCTAGCATGATAATTGTCTACAAGAAATATACTTGAAACATAAAGACTGGTGCATAAGTATGATAGGTAGAAGGAGCAAAATCTATTGTGCTACATAAAACACAAAAACCTAGAAGTAAGAAATATGATTTTAGATAAGACAACGGCAAAAAAGATCTCTTTAAAATAAATAAATGTGGAAACTACATTTTACTGAAAGGTAAAAGACAATGAATTGATTTTTAATACTTATCATATATGTAGCCAGTGGCATAATTTCTAAAAACTTAAAGCAAAAATGAAATTAATTATAAAGAGAGATAGGGAATAAAACTGTAATGCTGGGAGAACCCAATTTCCCCATCAGCTCCATATTAGTATAACAAAAATAAACAAGAAAGAGACTTAGGTCCTGAGGAAAAAATTAGATATGGCAGACTTCTAGAAAATATTGAATGGAAAAGAGGCATACATATTTCTCAGCTGTGCATGATAACTTTGCAAACCCAATCATCTTACATAATAAAAATCTCACAAATGCAAAAAAGCAGAAGTATTATATACAATGATCATATAGCCATAAAATTATATTCAATAAAATAGGGCTGAAAATGTTAAAATGAAGTTATTAACAATTTAACATATTGAAGAACTGGTGCATCAAAGAACAGATCATAGAAAAGATAATCTTAGTAAAGATAATGACAACATGGGACAATATTACAACAGTCAAAGCAGTCCTTAGAGGAAAATTTATATTTCTATGCATTTTTAGGGGGCAAGGCAATGGGATTAAGTGACTTGCCCAAGGTCACACAGCTAGGTAATTGTTAAGTGTCTGAGGTTGGATTTGGACTCAGGTCCTTCTGACTCCAGGACTAGTACTCTATCCACAGTGCCACCTAGCTGCCCCTCTATGCATTTTTGTTAACAAAAAAAGGAGAAAGAACAGATCAATGAATTGGAAATGTCAGAAAACCTACAAATTAAGAAACAATACAAAACACTAAAATGGAAATTTTCCAAATGAAAGAAGACTAACAAAATTGAATGCAAAAACTCCATTGAATGAATAAATTATACCAGAAACTGTAAGTTATTTTTTGGGGGTGGTGGTAAATTTGACTAAAAAGAGACAAGAGGAAGCCAAATATTAGTAACAAAAATGAAAAAAGGAGAATTCAAAACAAAAAGAAATTATGGATATTATTAGAAATCATTTTGACCAATTATATGCCAATAAAACTAGCAGCTTAAGAGAAATTAGTGAATATTTACAAGAATATAAAATAGCCAAATTAACTGGACAAGAAATACTGAAGTTAAATAATCTAATATAAGAAGAAGAATTTAAACAAGCCATAAAAGAACTTTTAAAAATTTCCAGAACCAGATGAATTCACAAGCGAATGCTATTTAACATGCAAAGAACAACTAATTATGATGTTACATAAATTATTTGCAAAGATAGCAAAAGAAGAAATCCTATCAAATTCCTTCTATGACACAGACATGGTTTTGATACATTATTCAGGGAGAGTCAAGACAGAAAAGAAAACTAAAGAACAAGGTCCCTAATGAACAAAGAAGTAACAATTTTAAATAAAATATTAACAAAAAAATCAGTGCTCTATTCTTTGTACCAAACTTGCTGAAATCACTGGGTATACCCAAATCCCATTTCAAAACTACTCATGGGGCACTACGTCCAGTACTCCTTTTTTTCCATAAGGGGTCAAGTTCACTTAAGTTGCCTTTCTCCTCAAGTGAGTATCCATCTGGCCTCATTTAGACTTTCAAGAATTATTTCTTCTCAGGTTTTCCTTCCATTTCTAGCTTCCTATGTATTAGGCACTGTCCTAAATGTGGGTTATACATATAAGTATTTAGACATATTATCATTAGAAGAGACTGGCTTAAATAGTTGTAGAAGGAATTGGATTATGTAATCTGGTCAGCCCTTTATCTTTCCTCTGCAAAATTTAGAAACACTAAGACATAGAGTGGTTAAGATAACCCACCTTGAAAGGAGTCCCATAAAATTTCCCTGATCAAGCTGGTAAGAGTAGTACAGGTCCTCTGACCTTAAATCCTCTGGTGTGCTCTATTAACTGAAGTATGCTGTCTTTCCCACAGGCATGTGATTCACCAAATGGAATTCCATTATTCAGTAGAGCTTAAACTCCCTGCAGCTGATACATATGGAACATAAATTAAATTGTTTGGTCTTTGTCTGATGACTCCTAAATGGTTTTGTTGATAATGATGTGTATCCTTACGGAGAAAGGGAGAGAGAGAGGAACTCACTGGTGGAGAACAAATAGACCTTACTGACTAATGAGGCATCTACTACAGTAGATTTAAAATTCTTAAATTCTAGCTTCGCTTGGGTGGAGAGTGGTGCTAAAGCTCTCCAGGACCTTCATGTCCATTTCTTATCTCCTTTGTCTCCAAAGGATAGTGCAACTGAGACCATCATTGGGAGAGCAAATGATTAAATTAAGTAGTTTTTTTTCTAATAGCAGAACCATTCTCACTATCTCATGAAGTGTCTCTTGTGACCAATGATTTTTGCAAAGTGTTTGGTTTGGGATGTGGATGCAGTCCATGGCCATGAAACAGCAAATCACAAATGAGGCTCAAAGTCATGAATTTGGTCTCATCCACACTTTAATCTGTTGATGATAAGTATTAGATTGGAAGGGATTTCTCACTGAAAGATGTGATCTTATATGTGTTCAAGGAACAGCCAGAAAGCTAATGTCATTAGACTGAGGAGTATGTACAGGGAAAGAAGGTGTAAAAAGACTGGAAAGGTGTGTGTCTGTGTGTGGGGTGTGTGTAAGATGGAAGACTTTGAATGTCAACCAGAATTTCTTTTATTTGATACAAGAAGGAATAGGGGGCCACCTGAGTTTACTGAATAGAGGAGTGACATAGATCTGCATTTTAGAAAAATCACTTTGGCAGATAAATGGAGGCTAGATTGGCATGAGAAGAGACTTGAGGAAGACAGAATCATCAGTAGGTTATTGCAACTCATGCAAGCATGAGTTGATGATGCACTAGCATGGTGGCAGTGTCAGAAGAAAGAAGATGGTATTTTTAGGTATTACATAGGTGAAATTGATAAATCTTGGTAGTAGATTGATATGGAGGATGAGAGAGAGTGAAAAGCCAACAGTGATACCTGGTATGTGAGTCTGGGGAACTGGGGGAATAGTAGTGTTCTCAATAGCAACTGGGGCAGGGGAAGGTTTGTGGGAAAGATTGTGAGTTTCCTTTTGGACAGGTTGAGTTTAAGGTGATTACTGGGAATCCAATTCAAGATATTTGAAAAGTAGTTGGAGATAAGAGATAGAGGTCTGGGACAGGATAAATGGATCTGAGAATCATTAGCACATAGGTGTTAATTAAATTCATGAAAGCTGATGAGATCACCAATTGTAGTTTAGTCAATTCTCACATTTAACTTTTTTTTTACTTCAATCAGGTGATTTTATTTGTAATTTTTTTCCCCTTTTGGGTTGGCAACCATGCATATTCGAGACTTTGTGCAATAGAGGGGAAAAAAATGAATGTTCCATTGTTTCTAAGCTTGAAGGGTGGCTTGACATAATTGACCAGCTGTCTGGAGACACTGAGGCTGCTGATCCCATAATCAATCACAGCCTCAAGGCTAACTTCAACTTACCTCTGCTATGTTTCTCTACTCCAAGACCCCTCAAATGGCTCATGAAGCAAATGTCCACTGATACATTATTAAAAACTGGTGCCTCCTACATGATCTCCAATGATATCCACCAACCATGAAGGATAGTGTCAGAGGTGATGTTTAGATCTTGCTAGTCTCAGTATCTTCTGATGGTGACAGTAGCAACTAATGACCTAGCAACCTTTCCTTTGGTTTTTGTAGAGCAGGCAAAGTAGAGAGATTTATAGCAGTATGATATATAGTACAATATCCCCATCTGCCATCTAACACAGTGAAAGTTTAGATTTGAGTTAAAAATGTTTTTGTTTTGCTGTTTGATATTTATGGTACTGTAGATTTCCTATGTTATAAAAAGTTATTATTGGAAATTAATGGTTTTAAAAATTGGGATGTTAATACAAAAGTAATTCTAAGCAATTACTAATGAGGACATTTTCTTTTCATGGTACCCATTTTGTTTTGTATATTATATTTTGAGGACAAGTAGGTATTACAATGAGTGGATAAAGGGCCAGGTCTAGAGTCAGAAAGAACCAGTAACCTGAATTCAAATTTGTCTCCAGGCACTTACTAGCTGTGTGATCCTAGGCAAGTCACTTAACCTTGTTTGCATCAGTTTCTTCATTCATAAAATGAGAGGGAGAAGGATATGGCAAAAACATTTTAGTATTTCTGCCCCTCTCCCAAAAAATCCAAATGAGATCATGAGGAATCAGATATGACTCAAATGACTAAAAAACAACAATTGCATTTTGTTGGTTACTGTTTCAGGAAAATGTATATTATCAGAATTAATGTTTTTTACAAAGAATTGTATACATAAAATGTATTTTCAGCATCTCTAGCAAAAGATTATGGTTTTGGGTGGTTGTGGGAAACCTAATCCCTTATTTCCCATAGATTCAATGCAGCAACATTGACATTTTAAAAAAAAAATTACATGCCAATTTTTTAGGAAAGTTACTCCACAAAAGTTAAAGATTTATTATGTATAGAGTTAGAATAGAAGAGGGCCCAGGATAGAATTCTATGAGACATCTATAGCATGACCTGAATGAGGATCCCAAAAAAGGAGAATGAGGATTAGTCTAATACCTAGGAGAACCAGGAGAGGGTAGTGCCCTGAAAATCTAGGGAGAAGAGAGTATGAAGGAAGAGAGAGATTGTGATCAGTATTGTTAAAGGCTGATGAGAGATCAAGAAGAATGAAGATTGAGAGAAGCTCTTTGGTTTTAGAAGTCTTTGTTATTTTTGATGAGATAAGAATCCAGATTGTAGGGGGTTAAGAAGTGAGTGAGAAGAGAGAATTGAATCTCATGAGTAAGACATGGTGGCCCCAGTGCAGCAATCTGTGGTTAACTCCATAGGGAACTAATATCAGTCATGTTCACCTCTCCACATTAAAGCGGGGTGGTTTTGTCTATTTGATGACAAAGAGTCAATGGAATCCCTTTTGTTAATCCTCTCCTTTACTTGTTTATCCCAGAGTCCAAATCCATAACGACCTCACCAGTGGAGCTGAGTAAGGAGGGAGCAGAGCAGGGCACAGAATATGACCATCCTGATCCATCAGCACCTCGTGGGGAACACATGCTGCTTGCATCAAGGGGAAACCTTTTGGAAAACAGTCCCAACCCTTGTGGTTTCTATCTTTTTTTATCCTTAGTTTGAAAATTTTGCTTATGCTCCCAGCTTCTCACTCCAGTCCTAGACCCTTGGATTTGATATAATTGAGAAAAATTTGATTCTTGAATTGACCTAAACTCTAGTTTACATTGACCCTTTGTAGTAAATCAACTAGCATTTATTAAGTAACTAATTAAGTAGTAATGGACTAGGTACTGTGCTAAGTTGCCCTAGTCATCCATCAGTATTTCCAGAATGGTGGAGTCTATTGATTGGCAATGACTGTTCAATTCCATACTTAGCTTCTTTACTGAATGTAGTCCAATAAGTGAAACAGTTTCTCTTCCTCGTTCTAGGCTACTTTTCTTCTGATACAACTCACATTATATAGCATTGGATAGATCTTCTGCATAGTAGAATATCTACTGTTTTATATCTCTCCTCCTTTTTTTATCACAAAACTTCTCAAAAAGAATCATCTACGCTTGCGATATGACCCTCTTCCTTATACATTTACTTCATAGTCCCTCCTAATTTGACTTTCTTATCATTTGATTAAAGTTACCATATTTCTTCAAAAATAAACCCGTGTGATTTTTTTCAGGATGCATGTAATATAAGCTCTACCCCCAATATAATCCCCAGTTAAGGTTGTCAGACAGATGGACACATTTAGTACATCTGTAGCAAAACACAATGAATATATTAGATCATAAAATAATAACATTAATGTATTCAAATATAAATAAATATTATTATTGACATTGATACTTAAAATAAATGATAATATAAATGATAATTATTTATAAATGCCCAAGAGGGACTAGAGGTAAAAGTCTATGTAAACAGATGGACTCAAAACTTTCTTCTGAATGACCAATCTAAGTACAGATACAATACATGAATAATTTGCATGCTTGATAACTTCTGGATAGGAAAAAAGCGCCCCCCCTCCAATCATCACTAAGGGCAAGAAAAATAAGATTGAATGTGTTTCAAGTATTTATGTTCTTGAAACTGAAAAAGTCTAGTGAACATAAGCAGTTAAAGGGGAGTGGGTTGATTTAATGCAGCCAACTGTTTTGTGAGGTGGCCAAAGAAGTCTGCTAGTCTGGAATTCAGTTGGCCCTCACCTTCCTAAAGACATGAAGAACTTCCTTCAGAGAGAATAGTTCAAATACTAATTCCTGCAGAAATAACTGCCTATCTCCAGACACTTGGTATTGCAATAAACAAGTCATTCAAGGATCATTTGCACATGGAGATCACTGACTACAATGAAAACTGAATGGAGAGAAATAAGCATGGAAACTTGATGCAGCTGATCCTGCAAGAGGTGGTGACTTGGGCGAAGAATTCATGGTATAAAATCACTGACAGCTGTGTTACCCACGTGCATGATGAGCAGGCCACATGGACAAGAAGTGCCAACAGTTCTACAGGGAATGGAGTCCAAAGAAATTCAGGCCAGAATTTGAGATCTGTAGAGCTATGACAATGTTTCAGAAGAAGATGACATGACTGTATTTGAATAAATGAAGATTTTTGTTCATGAATAAATATAGGGTTTTGGACATGAATAAATCAATGTAGATTGTTCTACATGGAAAAAAATACATTCCCTGAAAATAAGCTCTAATGCATCTTTTGTAGCAAAAATTAATATATGGCCTGGTATTATTTTTGGGAAATACAAAATCAACTCCAAATTTTCCAAACTTTCCCTCATCTTTTAAATTCCAAGACCCATTCTTATCCTTTTCCTTTTTACTTCTTGATACTGTTGGAGCATGCCCTTCTCCTAAACATTTCTCTTACCCTTGCTTCTGTGATAGTCTTCTTTCTTGGTTCTCTTCTTTCTTGCCTGACCACTCCTTTTCACTGTCTTTTGCTCTATAAACATGTATTTCCTGACCTTGTTAGTATGAGTTGCCTTAGTTTCTTTCCTAGGCTCTTTTATTTTCTCACTGTTCACACACTCTCTTGGGGACCTCATATCTTTGAGAGGTTCAATTTCCATATCTAAGCAGATGATGCTTATATCTTTATACCCAATTTTCATTTTTCTCTTGATATCTTATCCTGTCATCAACAACTCCTTGTTGGATACTTTCTCCTGAATGTCTTAAAGATATCTTAAACTCATGTAAAAAAAAATCCAACTTTTTTTCTTCTTTCCTAAACATATTTATTCTCCAAACTTCCCTATTTCTGTTGAAGATACATCAAAGTTTGTAATTTTGAAGTTAGCCTTTATTTCTGGCCCTTTCCACCCTTTTGAAATCAGTTGCCAGGTCTAATTGATACCATCTTAAAAAATCTTGTATTTGTCCCTTGGTTTCTTCACATGTCCAAGTGAACTGGACTAGATGGAAACAGCCTGCAGTCTATGAGTGGCCAGAACCAAATTGAGCAGGCTAGAGATGGGAGAGTCATGAATCAAATAGAAATTTATTTTCAAAGTGAGAGAAAATCTTACAAAAGGACACATATCCTGGAGCCCTGCGTCTAGTGGGGGTACTTGAGGCAGTGTGGGGAGACCTCGATACTTATATATCAATGACTGTACAGTGAACTGTAGCCCTGACAATGAAGAGTAGCTGCAACAGTGTGACATAGGATTCATAGCAGCACTTCATGACCAGAAACAGTGCTGGGATTTTGCTATGGCTGAGATTATCTAGAGAGTTAGTACAAAGGATTGTTGTCATGCTAAACTCAGGGAACAGTTGACTTAGGTGGGCCTTAGCTCTGGAAAACAGGGTGTCTTCTAATACCTTGACAGCCATAAACTTTCCTCACTCACTCATCACTATTCACCTGGCTGGATCCAATAACCCAACTCATCTTCCTTCTCTGATCCATTTTCCAGACAATTGTTAAAACAACTTCCCCAAGACACAGACGTACTACTCCCTTGTCCAAGAGTCTTCAGAGGCTCTCATTGCTGAAAATAAAAATTTTTTAGTTGGTCATTCAGTGACCTTTATTATCTGGCTCTTTCTTGAATTTTTAATTTTATTTCATAGCTCTCTATTTTAGCTAAACTAGTCTACTAGACTTTCTCTGAACTCAGTACTCCATATCTTAGCTCTGTAAATTCACACAAACTGTCACTGATACTTAAATAAATCTCTCCTTTTCTCTACCTCTCAGAATTCTTGCCTTTCTTCAAGGCTCTATTCATATACCACCTCCATCTTGAAGCTTTCCTTGATTCCTCAGGTTGTTAATATTTTCTCCCTCCTCAATTTTTCTTGAACTGGGCTTGTATTTATTTATTCAGTAGATAGCTTGTATGTACTTATTTTCCTTTTTCTCCCATATAAGAATGTAAACTTTTTGAGGGCAAGGACTATTTTTGCCTCCCCCCTTTTTTTGTAGTGTCTGGTACATATATGATAAATATTTTAAATGCTTTCTATTGATAATTTGTGTACATGCCATATTCTCTCAGGAGAATGTAAGCTCCTTGAGGGCAAAGAGAATTTATTTTTGTTTTCCCAGTCTCAAAGACAGTCTTGTAATGTAGTTGAATTGAATGGCCAAACTAAGGAGATGAATGGGTCGTGAAAACAAACTATCCCCAAAGCAGTATATCTCTAAACTAAAAGAAGTCCTCTTATTGTCCAATGAACTGGGTTGAAGTTATTGGGGTACCATGGAGGGATGATATAAAGAAATGGAATTCATTGGCAGAGTTGGGAAGTCACCTTTCTGTAAAGAAATATAGTAGTGCTTGTATCAATGCTTGGGGGTTATATTTCTGAAGAACCTGTTTGACTCCCTGTGAATCCCTAGGTTGCATCATCCACTACGTATATTTCCACTCATTCTTTGATGTTGTAGGAACATAGCCTGTTTTGCTTTTCAATTTACTGGGTAGAGATATGGAGGATATTCAAGGGCCAAATTTTCATTAGATGGGAAAAGTCTATATTAAAATGTGAAAATTCAGCAGTTTCAAGTATCTGAGAAGATGCAGATCCAGGTCCTGTCCCGATAAACCTCAAAGCATTTTTAGACATTGTGTTGGAAAAGTTTCTGTTTCCTGAAACATGACCCAGGAGGTCAGCTTCCAGACGGCTCTAATAGCATCTGTCCAGATGGGGCCCAGTGGCTTTACCATTCAGTGAGTAACCTAAAAAAAGGCAGGACTTCAAAGCTTTCGATTTCTTCCAGAGAAGAAGTTCTGTCTTTCATTCGTGAGACATTTGAATTACAGCTCTGAACAGAACTAATCATGGGACCTGGGAGCAGTTGAGGCATTGTCTCCTGCCAGGACACCCCAGAGTGTAACTAGATCCTTAGACATCCCCCCATCTTGCACAAGGACAGAGTTTGCTCAATTGTTCCCTTTGCCTCCAGCATGTCCTTAGTTTCAGAATGCTTTCCTTGTTAATGGCCAGCCCTGTGAATCCATACAGTGACCCTGTCTGTGTAAGAAAATGAGGAGGCCTCTCCTGGATCCAAGTGTTAGTAACTATGTTTTGATTAATGGGAGTGATGGCTAGGAGAAGAAGGGACTGGAAGGGAGCAGCTATAGGGAGGTAGAGTAGGAACGGCGGTCCATCTTAAAACTGAATACTGCATTAGGATTTGGGGGGACTGAGAAGAATATTATTGATAATTCTCATAACATCCACTATGAGGAATGAGAAAACTTTTTTAATAGGCTTTGGGTGATGGATAGGCCATGGATTAGACACAAAATGAAGTGGTATAAGGTTAGTGTCATTCCTTGAAAGTATATTGGTTTAGAGAAAAGTTTTCTTTGAAGATGACCTTAACTGCAAAAGTTTAGGTGTCATCTGATAGTTGTACAAAAGTACAAGAGGACCTTTATAGCAAATATTGTGATAGAAAAATGGAGATGGTGAGTTTGAACTAGTCCTATTTAGAGACTGGAGGCTGGACCAAATGCCCTCCTGAGAAACCTTCAATCTCTAGGGTTTACTGTCAATGTAGTAGCACATTTTAGTTTATTTTTTAAATTCTCAAGCTTTAAATAAGACTTGTTTTAGCCAAGTTACTGTATTTTGTTGATGTTAAAAGATAACAATTATCTGGAGGATTTAATTCCTGGCCCAGACTAATCTAGGTCACATAGATCTATACTTTTCCTCTCCTTCAGGGAATCTGGAACCAAGAAAGATCTTATAACTTGATTTTCTCTTGAAATAGGAAGTTTTTCCAGTCCCATTCAAGAAAGAATGAACAATCAAAATAATTTAAGTGGAGTATAAAATTATTTGTGCTCAGGCTCATGAAGCTACTTTCTTCTCTATCTCTTCACAACTGTGGAGGACTGAGACCCTGAAAAACATCCTTGTCACACACCACCTCCTTGCCTACATCATCCTCTCTTCTTTCCATTCCCTTCTCCCTTCTTTCCTTTTTTTATCTTTGCCTCCCTTCTCCTTTTCCTTTCCTTTTCTCTCCTCTTTTCTTCTTTCCTTGTCTGAACTCAACCTACTCATCACTTCTTGTAGCACATTATTTTCCATTACATTTATATCTACCATAATTACCTAGCTATCCCATGAATATAGGTTCTACTTTCAATGGACTCAGCATTTGACACTTAACCAAACATGATAATAGTAGAAAGAATATTGTTTTTAGAATCAGAGAATCTGATTTTGAATCTTATCTTTGTCATATACTACCTGCATAAACTTAGGCAACTCAAAGAACCTGCTTAGGTCTCAATTTCCTCATCTGTAGAATGACAAGGTTGAACTGGACAACCTCTAAGATCTCTTCTAGCTTTAGACCTTTGGTCCTTAATGGTCTTTGAATTTTATCTTTGGCATCAACACTAGAAAATAATAAGTGATGCATCATTAGAATTGGAAAAGACTTTAGAGATGAAATGGTTTAACCTCTTCCTATTAGATGAGGAAATTAAGACTCAAGGAGGTGAATAATTTGCCCAAGGTTACAGAACTAATTATAACTAGGTGTTGAACCCTAAAGTCTTGATGGCACTAATTTGCATTTTGCTATGACCTAGATGTTGTGTGATGAGGTCTGCTAGCATTGTGCCTCCCTCTATTACCTTGTTTTTATTTTGTATATATTTTGAAGTCCCTTACACCTCTCTAATTTTGTGGTTCTGTACTAACACATATTTATATATTGTCTCCCTGTAGAATATAAACTCTTTGAGGTCAGGGATTTTTTTTATTTTTATCTCTGTAACCCCACTGCCCAACACAGGACCTAGCACATAGGAGGAACTTAATAAATGATTTAAATAAATTAAATGATTGACTGAGGAGGCATCTACTTAGACTTTGTGTCTGCCACAGAATCAAAAGAACTTCAGAGAGAAAATAAGAGTCAATTGAAAAATGAATTGTGTAACTTAGATGGGTAATGAGAGTGTGTAATAAGCATTTCTTATACATTTATTCTATGCCAGTATTGTTATAGTGAGGTTGGTGCTATTATTATATCCATTTTATAACTGAGGAAACTAACACAGGCAGAAGTTAAATGACTTACTTAGGGACACAAAACTAGGAACTGTCTGAGGCTGAATTTGAATGTCCTGAGTTCAGTACTCTATCCATAGGCAATTCAACTGGGATAAGAAAGGCCCCAAACAGAATTCATGGAGGACATTACCTTGGTATTAATTTAACCACTTTTAATGGTTAATATTCTTTTGTGGGCTAGGAAAGCAGAAACATCTTGTTGTATTTAAATTGAATGATTGTTCTGGTTTTACCAGCTGTATCTGTCTGACAAGTGGGGGTGAGGGTCAGTGGTTGGAAAGCATGAGTTTGTTAGTGAAGAGTTGAGTATCCTGGAGCCAGATGTGGAAGACAATAGAAAAGAAAGAAGGAGATGGTAGTTCCCCAACCTGTGAGGCCTCTTTGAGAATATAGAGGGAAGTTATAGACTTGGCAGGAATGATTCCATGTGGTTGGACTGTTTAGGATATGTCCAGACAATCTTCTGCTAACCCATCTTGATAGTTCTTTCCATTCAAAGGTTGAAATACTTAGCCTTGACCTTTTTTCTTTCCTTTCCTTTCCTTTTAGGATAAAGTCAGTTCATCTCTACACTATGCTAAGGGAGGGAATTTGAAATCTTTGCCATAGTGCTAAATAACAGGTACTTAGTGAAAAACAGAAGAGGTACCTATTTTATTAAAAGAGATTAGTAAATATGGACCCAAAGGCAAAATATCCAAATGATCCCCACTCCATTCCAAATCTTGGTTTAGCTTTACAACAAAACAAAACAAAATAAAAGTTTCTCAGGAGGTAGATCTTTGTTGGTTCTCCAATAATTCAGAGCAGATCTGTGAATTTCCAGGAAGCCCAGTTAAGGCTCATCTAGGTCTTACCTTATGGTTTATGGTCAAAGTTAATAGCTGACCTTGAAGAACTAAATGACCCCCTCAGCCTGATCCTGAGGACTAATTGTTATTCAATATTCTGGAAAGAAAAATGAGCAGAATATAACATTAAATTATCCCTTGTTGCAATTAGAACTTGGCCAAGCCTAAACTTTCTCTGGCAAACTAGCTAGTTCCAGTAGGTAAAAGTATTCTGAAGTATGAATAAGTTAGAGAATAGTGCTTCATTGAATGGAAATGAAAACGTAGAGGTGTCTCGTATTAGTCTGAATGTTAGCAAGGAGGTATTTATTTCTCAGGAACTAAAGTACTCATTTTTTGCAGAAGATTCCTTCAGAGCACTATTAAATTATTGCTGTTCAGTTTTTTTTTTATTATTCAGGACTCTTTGAGATACCATTTAGGGTTTTCTTTGCCAAGATACTGGAGTGGTTTGCCATTCCTTCAAATAAGAAAGCTGAGAGAAATAGAGACTTGTCCAGGGTCCCACAGCTGCTGTATCTGAGGTCACATATGATCTTGTCTTCTTGATTCCATGTCTGACACTCTGCCCACTGTGCCATATAGCTGCCTATTGAATGAGTTAGCAGTGTTTTAAGTGTTTTTTTTGTCTTTTAAAATATATATATATATTCCAACTACATGCAATGGTAGTTTTCAACAATGATTTTTTTAGTTTTTTGCAAGGCAAATAGAGTTAGGTGGCTTGCCCAAGGCCACACAGCTAGGTAATTATTAAATGTCTGAGGTCAAATTTGAACTCAGGTACTCCTGACTCCGGCCAGTGCTCTATACACTGTGCCACCTAGCCACCCCAACAATAATTTTTTTTTGCAAGGCTTTGAGTTTCACATATTTTCTTCCCCTTCCCTTCCCTTCCCCCCTTTCCTAACAGAAAGCAATCTTATAGAGGCTATATATGTATAACCATGATAAACATAGATCCATATTAATCATATTGTGAAAGAAGAATCAGATCAAAATGGGAAAAAACATTAGAGAGAACAAACATACATAAGGTAATTTTTAAAAATTGATGATAGTAAGCTTTGGTCTGTATTTTAACTCTATAGTTCCTTCTCTGGATATGGATGTTTTTTTTTTCCATCACAAGTCTTTTAGAATTGTTTTTGATTATTGTACTGCTAAAATGAAAAAGTCCATCATAGTTGATCATTACACAATGTTGCTGTTAATGTTAATTGTTGTAAAAATGTTCTTCTGTTTCTGCTCAATTCACTCAGCATCAATTCATGCAAGACTTTCCAGGCTATTCCATAGTGTTCTATCACATTCATGTATCACAATTTGTTCAACTGTTCCCCAATTGATGGGCATCCCTCAATTTCCAATTCTTTGCCACTATGAAAAGAACTTCTGTAAATATTTTTTTTGTACATGTGGACTTTTTTACCCTTTTTGTGATCTCTTTGGATACAGATACATAGTGGTATTGCTGGATCAAAGAGTATATACAGTTTTATTGCCCTTCAGGTGTAATTCCAAATTACTCTTCAGAAAGTTTGAATCAATCCATAACTCCACCAACAATGCATTAATGTCCCTAGTTTTCCCACATCTCCTTCAACAATGATCATTTTCGGGGAGGCTAGGTGGTGTAGTGGGGGCGGCTAGGTGGCACAGTGGATAAAGCACCGGCTCTGGAGTCAGGAGTATCTGGGTTCAAATCCGGTCTCAGACACTTAATAATTACCTAGCTGTGTGGCCTTGGGCAAGCCACTTAACCCCATTTGCCTTGCAAAAAAACTAAAAAAAAAATTCAAAAATGTTATTTATTTAAGGCAATGAGGTTAAGGAGTGACTTGCCCAAGGTCACACAGCTAGGCAATTATTAAGTCTGAGGCTTGAACTCAGGTCCTCCTGACTCCAGGGCTCTATCCACTACTCTACCTAGCCACCTCACTTCTTGAAGAAGAATGATGTAGGGTATCTTTTGCTTCTCCTGGATCTATCATAGATGTGTCTTCTGATCTCTCTCTCTCTCCCTCTTTCTTTCCCATTCCTTTTTACAGTTGGTTAGATGTTCTAAACTTACCAATCAGTCTACTGAAAGTGTAGGAGCTGAAGGTCCAGTTGAGAGTCATTTGTTTATTGCTCAGAACTTAGTGGATGCTTTATCCTTAAGCACACCCTTAAACTCTTAGGGAGTTAACCCATTTCTTCTGTGCTGAACTTTAACTCTAATTAATCTAAACTATATATTCAGTCACTTAGAATGTAAGAAAGATCATTCCACCCCTTAGTTTCCCTGGTTTCTTTCTAGATGAAGCTCAAATCTTATCTTTTATTATCTTATCTGTCTTTCCTTCTATCTCCCTTTCTCTTTTAGCCCTCAATAGTGTCTTCACTTCTCAGACTGTCTTCTGTTTACCATGTATGTATGTTGTGTATATCTATATCTATATCTATAATTTACTTATGTGTTGTCCCTGTTAATAGAATATAAACTTCTAGAAGACAAGAATTGTTTTTGCCTTTTTTGGGTATCCCTAGCACATACAGTATCAGGTACATAGTAAATGTTTAATAAATGATTCTTGACTGATTGATTAACCACAATTGATCATAGACTTATAGATTCTCAGAGTTGCAAAAAACACTCAGAGGCTATTTGTTCAAATCCAAACCTGAATAAGAAATACCTTTACAATATTGTCCTCAAATTTTTGAGAATCCATCCTGTGTTGCCTCATTACTTGCTTAGTTTGTCCTAATTCTACAGGTATTATACCCTTTAAGAGAATAAAAAGATATTCTATTTTCTTTAAAAAAGAAATTCTTTACTTTAATCAAATTACATATCAATCAGCTTATAGGAATTCCATTCAATACTGCCAACTTTATTCCTCTTAGTTTTCCAAAGACACTTCTTATGTATGGTGAGTGAGTTTTAAATGCACTTATTCTACCATAGACAATTGTTCTAACGATGAAATTGGATGATATTTGTTAACATTTTGATGTTTGCAAGAGCTTTAAGATAAGTAGTTCATCCATTCCTCACAACTTTGTGAGAAGGTAGAGAGAAGTAGAGGAAAGGAGAGGGAGGCAGGCAGAGGGACAGAGATAGAGGAGGAGGGAGAGAGAGAGAGAGAGAGAGAGAGAGAGAGAGAGAGAGAGAGAGCTAACTATTGTTTATTGTCCCAGGCACTGTGTTAAGTACTAGGGATATTAATAGAAGAAAGCAAGACAGTTCTTGCCCTGGAGGTTCTTAGTTCTAATGGAGAGAAGACAGTACATAAAGGGGAGTTGGAGGATAAGGGTGATGACATGGCTAGAGATGTCTAGGCATGTGGATGCCCGGAGCTGAGCAAGATAAAACTCAAACTGGTCTCTCAAAGCCCAGAGTTGCTTCAAGGCTGCTGCTTTTTTATAGTTTAAGTTATTGAGCATTGAATTACCAAGTTGAGTAGAGTACAAACACATGACTGGAGAGGTAATGGCTTTTATTTTTTATGTTTTATAGTTTACAAAGCACTTTAAAAATATTATCTTATTTTTGTCCTCACGTTAATCCAAGAGGTGAGTAGGTACTATTATTACTCCTCTTTTACAGATGTGGAAATTGAGGCACACCAAGGTTAAGTTACTTGCCCAGAATCACTCAGGTAGTAATTGTCAGAGGCATAATTTGAAGCCAGGACTTCTAGACTCCTTGTTTTCTGTTCTCTTCACCACATGAACTCTCTGCCTTCTCGAGATTTCTGGGAAGTACTTGGATAAGAAAACAGAGTCATAGTTTGAATAGTCTGCTTATGTCTCATCACTTGTATCAGAGGTTGGAGTTGAAACAAGGTCTTTCTTCTTAAAGGGAAATTCAAGACTTTTGTCCTTGTACCATGCTCTGTTTTGGTCTCCTCGAGAAAGTTAAAATCAGCCCCAAGCTTTTTTTTTAACGGCAGTCACCGAGTAAACAGCTTCTTTCCCATGAAAACTTTCTCCCTGGGAGAAACCTCCAATGGGGAAGGTTCAGCCCAGTGTTGGATATGAAGGTACACTCAAATTATTGATTAATAGACTTTGTGAGTACTTGACTCTTCCTCACAGAATCCTAGTGAGTGACTTAAATATGTATGGTCCTCCCAACTGCTTTTCTTATGTAGGGAGTTGGAGCTATATAAAGCCTGTGTGAGGACAGCAAGAAATCCATGAAAAACCCAGAACATTGATAGTCCTTCACTAAGATCAAAAATCATCTGACGACTCTAAGCTTGATCACATTGCAGTCTGAAAAATTAATACAATCTTTGGTTGTACTGAGAGACCTGGTATCCAAAGTCCAGGAATTTTTGGTTCTGCTGGAGTCTCTGCTCTGGTCAGACTCTATCTGAAGTCTTGGAGTCCATTATGGATACCGTGTTTTAGGAATAACTACAAGTGATTCAAGAAATTCAAGATGTACTTCAGTACCTCTATGTCACTGGATTAACAAATGAAGGGAATGAGACCATTCAACCTGGAGAAAAGAAATTTTGGAGAGGGAAAAAATATTGTTCACTGTCTTTAAGTATTTCAGCGAGCATGTGATAGAGAAATGAAACTATCCCCAGAGGTCTGATGGCTGGAAGATACAGAGAAGTCAATTTCTGACAAATGTAGGGAAATGATCACCAGAGGCTTCCATTCTAATGGAAAAAGACCTAAGTATATACAAAAAAAGTACATACACACACACACACACACACACACACACACGCACACGCACACACACACACACACACACATATATATATATATAAGCTTATGCAAATATAGATATGTCAGCTAAAGTAATATAGGTATTTATATAGATAATACCAGATAGTAAAGTAGGTAATATAATATAGGGGAGAAGGTATTAGTGATAGTAGTTAGTGGGGAATCAGGAAAAGATTCATGTACAAGGGGAGGTGAAGAGGGACAGTCTTCCAGGCTTGGGCTACATCCAAAGCAAATGTCCAGAGATGAGAGATAGGATGTGTGTTTGAAGAGCAGAGAAGAGGCCAATTGGGCAGGACCACAGTGTTCTGGAAGGGGAGGCTATAAAAATTGGCATGATGACTTTTGTTGGAGACAACTCTAACCCCAGACCTCTCTTAGCTCAGGTTCTATTTTGGGACAAGATGAGATACTGGCAAGTCACTGAGTCATTAACAAAAAGGAGTCTTACTTTGTCCTAACACTGTAAGAATATGCAACAAAGGATACAGAGGCACTTAACTTCAGTTTTGCTTCATTTCTTGTTTCCTTCTGGAAGCACATATAGTCAGCAGGTCAGCAGGGAAGGATGATAAGCCAAAATTTCAGGCACCCACCAAGTTTAAGAGGTTCGGGCACCATGTAGCTGGAATTTTTTATGTTTTAAGGTGACCAGGAATCTGGGACCTATTGGTTCGCAGGAACAGTTTTGCCTCCTTTTAAGGGAAAGCTAATTTCTGTCAGAACACCTATGGAGAGAGAGCATTGGACTTGGAGTCAGAAAGACCTGGGTTCCAACCTCAGACACTTGTTGACAGCGTATCCCTGAGCAAATCAATTAACCCTATTTACTTCAGTTTTCTCATCTGTAAAATGAGCTGGAGAAGGAAATGGCTAAACATTCCAGTATCTTTGCTAAGAACTTCCAGAATGGGGTCATGAAGAGTCCAACACAGCTTTAATGACTAAATAACAACAATAATGACAATCCCTCTCATAGTAGGAGAAGAAGAAAGGTGGGCCTAAACTCTGTTGTGGGGGAGATGTGGTTACATATCACAAGATTGTGAATGGCTTTAAGAGCAAAGCAGTTTATTCTTGAGGCAATAGAACATATATATATATATATATATATATATATATATATATATATATATATATATGTGTGTGTGTGTGTGTGTGTGTATGTGTGTGATCTTTAATGAACAGGTGTCATGGATGCTTTAGGAGGGATGTTGGCCTCAGGATGAATTAGCTGGTCCTGCCTGAGGTCCTGCCCAAGCTCTGAGATCTCATGATTTTGTCCAATTCACCTCTCATGAGTTATATTGCATTGACCACAGTAGTCATGGCCTGATGCATCAGATTATGAGAAGAAGGAACACCACTGCAGAGGAAAATGAAAGCAAACCGACAGGGGCCAGCTTCTTTTGGGGGGCAGATTTAATATGAAGATCTGGCATTGTATTCTATTTGGATTTATATACTCCATCATCTCCTCCCAAGTTATAGGAATGAGGTGTGTTCCTCTAGGAGTATATAAACATTTATACTCTCCTTTAAAAGTCTATCACTTTGATCTCCTCTCTATACTTTCCCAGCAATGCCTGGTGGCAATGGAAAAATGAATTAGCTGTAGTTAATTTGTTTTTCCTTCAGATGCTAGGACTTTTTGCTCTTAGGGACTTGACTGTAGCATAGGACTTGGAAGTTGTGGCTCTACTTGTGTTCTACTGGATTGAAAAGGCCTGTTGGTGCAAAGGGGTGAAATTGGGGTCTGGTGGAAGGCTTTGTTTTTCTTCTTTAGTGCTTAGACCTTTATTGCTGTGGGGAAAGAATGTATTTGGCATCATTGCCTTTTTTGGAGGGCGGTTACATGGAAAATAGAGAACAGTGTATGGGATAAGAAAAAGATATATAAAAACTTACTCTTTTTTTCTTTTGAATGTTTCAGATAACAGAATAGGTGCCTGGATGATAACTTTTCTTGTTTCTATAATCTGTTTTATTAGCTATGTGAACTTAATGCCTGGCATCCAGGGCCAGTTTCAGTCATCTTGATCTATATCTGGCCACTGGACCCAGATGGCTCCAGAGGAGAAAATGAGGTTGGTGACTTAGCACAACCCCCCCTCAAATTCAATTCATGTGCTTGTCATGGCATCACCTCCCTGATGTCATGGGCTTCTTTGAGAATGAAGGACAAATGTCATCATCATCATCATCATCATCATCATCATCATCATCATCATCATCATTTTGTTAACTGTTCAATCTTTTCAGTCCTGTCTGTCTCTTTGTGACTCTATTTGGGGTTTTCTTGGCAAAGAGAGTAGTGGTTTGCCAATTTGTTCTTCAGCTTTTTTTTTTTTTTTACCAATTTGTAATTTTACCAATTTTAGCAATTTGTCTCTTCAGCTTTTCCTCCTGAAACTGAGGCAAACAAGGTTAAGTGTCTTGCCCAGGGTTACAAAACTTGTAGATATTTGAGGCCAGATTTGAGCTCAGGAAGATGAGTCTTCCTAACTTGAGAACTGGCTCTGTATTCACTATGGCACCATTTTGCTTCCCCTCTTTTATTATCAGTAATCTATGCTTAAGGCATTCTTCACTCTACAGCCAGTCAGCTTGATGGCTCAGCATGAACCTGGGGCTGTTGACTTCAATTTCTTGTTCTGTCGATTGAGTCAGAATTGACCCAATCTTGCAGCAATTCATATCCCCTGAGGAGAAGAAATGGAATTTCATAGAAGGGAGGGAGGATGGATCACTCTCTAATTTGGAACATGAGTTCCTGTAATAGGATAGTCCTAGGATAATAGGAGCCCAGATTTAAAGTTGGATTTGGAATTCCACCGACCTAGTTTCAAATCTGGAGTCTGTCATTTACTAGTTATGTAACATTAGGTAAAAATTAGCCTCTCCAGGCCTCAGTTTCTTTATTTATATCACCTGGTTAAACCAGGTGATTTCTAAGTTCCCTTCCAGCTCTAAACCTATGATTGTTTGAATCCCCCTTTCTTTATTATATTACCTCTCTATAATACAACACTTTTCAGATTGGGGATTGAGATCTCTTTGGTAAGTGTTTCATGGAGTTTCTGAAGGGATAAGGTGGCTATGTCAATGAAGTGTGACCTTTTTGAAGATAATATTTTATTTTTTCAGTTACATGCAAACATAGATTTCAATTGTTAGTTTTTGAGTTCCATATTTTTCTATCTCCCTCCCCATGACAGTGAGTCATTTGATATAGATTATACATGTATAGTCTTGTTTAACATATTTCTATATTTAATATATTTCTATATTAACATATTTCTCTCTATATATATTCTATATAAGAATCAGAACTGAAGGGAAGAAAAGCCATAAGAAAAAAGGAAAAAAACCATAAAACAAGTATTAAAAAGTAAAAATAGGGGCAACTAAATGGTGCAGTGGATAGAGTACTAGCCCTGGAGTTAGGAGGATCTGAGTTCAAATTCAACTTCAGATACTTAATAATCATCTAGCTGTGACACCTTGGACAAGTCACTTAACCCTATTGCCTTGCAAAAAAACCAACAAAAAAGTGAAAATAGTTTTCTTTGGTCTGCATTCAGACTCTAGAATTCTTTTCTGTGGATGTGGATGGCATTTTCTATCACAAGTCTTTTAGAATTGTCCTTGATCATTGAACTGCTGAGTGGAGCTGAGTCCATCAGTTGATCATCAAAACTATAAGTACATTATATTGCTTTTAATATATATACAATGTTCTCCAAGTTCTGCTTACTTTACTAGCATCAGTTCATGCAAAGTTTAGGGCTTTTCTGTCCACTCCTGATTTCTTACAGAACCATAGTAAGTGTGACCTTTTTTGTTTGTTTTTGTTTTTTGTTTGGTTAGGCAATGGAGTTAAGTGACTTGCCCAAGGTCATACATCTAGGTAATTATTAAGTGTGAGGTTGGATTTGAACTCAGGTCCTCCTGACTCCGGGGCTGGTTTCTATCCACTGTGCCACCTAGCTGCTCCAAGTGTGATCTTTTTAACTGCAGTTTACATGTACCCGTCTTGATACTTTTAACAAAGTGATATTATGATTTATGAGCATAAACACATTTAACTATCATAAACTATTATACTAATTATAAACTTATTTTATCAATAAAGAAACATATAAACACTCCAAAAATTAATGAGTGAAGATTACATGTGAAAATGAATTCCTTTTACATATAGCTTCTTTCAAAAAAAGGCATGTCTAATCTAAAAATATGGTAAAAAAAATGAATCTGTGTGTGTTACCTTAGTTGAGCTTCTTTTGTTCTCTTCTGTGCAATTTAGTTTTGCATTTTTGTCACTAATCACTAATTTGACCTTTTCTTCTTTAGACCCAGCCTAATTCCCATAGAAGCTTCAATCTTGATGTTCTAGACAATTGTAGCAGTTCTAGACTAGTCATTCTAGACAACTGTCTAAACAGACTGGCTAAACCAGGTTGAAGGTAACCAACATGCCTCAAACCCTAAGCATATGAAGATATCTCCCAGGGGAATGGGCAGATGAGAACAATTTGTTTCAATGTCCATGAAAATGGGTGAAGCAGCTTCTGAACAGTGCTTAGAGCCTGATCAAACATTGAAGTTGCAAAAGTCATCCAATGTATTGCAGGCCATCGTGACTTTTTTCCTTTCACTACTCTTTGCTGATTCTGGAACAGAGAGTGAGACTGATGATTTTGTGCAACTCTGCCTTGCTTAAATCCCATTCATGAGCAAATGAAGACATCACCCATTGCATCATGATGTCATGGTTCTTTTTGGAAACAAAGGAACAACAGTAAAAACCATCATGAAATAGCACCCTTTTTAAAAAAAAATTTGTTTAGTTTGAATTTTTCAATTTTTCGCTTAATCTCTCTTCCCTCCCCCATCCCCCACAGAAAGCAATCTGTTAGTCTTTACATTTTTTTCCATGGTATACATTGATCTAAGTTGAATATGATGAGAGAGAAATCATATCATAAGAGATAACAAAATTATATAACAAGATAATGGTTTTTTTTAAAAATTAAAAGTAATAGTCTTTAGTCCTTGTCCAAACTCCACAATTCTTTCTCTGGATACAGATGGTATTCTCCATCGCAGACACCCCAAAATTGTGCCTGACTGTTGCACTGATGGAATGAGCAAGTCCATTAAGGTTGATCATCACCTCCATGTTGCTGTTAGGGTGAACAATGTTCTTCTGGTTCTGTCCATCTTGCTCAGCATCAGTTCATGCAAATCCTTCCAGGCTTCCCTGAATTCCCATCCCTCCTGGTTTCTAATAGAACAATAGTGTTCCATCACATACATATACCACAATTCATTAAGCCATTTCTCAATTGATGGACATTCATTCAATTTCCAATTCTTTGCCACCGCAAGCAAGGCTGCCATGAATATTTTTGTACAAGTGATGTTTTTTCATAATCTTTTTTTCATAATCTCTTCAGGGTATAGACCCAATAGTGGTATTGCTGGATCAAAGAGTATGCACATTTTTGTTGCCTTTTGGGTGTAATTCCAAATTGCTCTTCAGAAAGGTTGGATCCATTCACAGTTCTACCAACAATATATTAGTGTCCCAGATTTCCCACATCCTTTCCAACATTGATCATTGTCCTTTCTTGTCATACTGACCAGTCTGAGAGGTGTGAGGTAGTACCTCAGAGAATTAGTACCTTTTTCCAACTGGAAGCATACCTGTCATTGTGGTCCTTTTCTTGAATTGATTGGTTTCTCCCTGAACCTCCATTTTCAAGAAAGTACCTATATATGTTGTCTTTTTCCCAGTAGAAAAAATTTCTTGAAGGCAGAATCTTCTTTTTCCTTATTTTTTATTCCAAGTGATTGCCCTGGTATCTGGCATATAGTAAGCACTTAATTTATGTTTCAAGACTTGACTTAAGTAGCCTTGTCCATGTCTGAGATGTAAACCTCATTCTGTACCTCTCTTCCAAGAAGTTGGAGGCATGCTTCATCCCCAGTCTTCCTTTATGAAGATCAGTTAAAATGATCAAATCCAATTTTCTTTTCAGATATTACTTTGTAGGTTAGTTATTTATTAGAAGGGTTGTTCCTTTTCCAGAAGGTTTAAAAAATGATAAAGGGTTTTGAATAAGTAGGTGGAAAAGTCTAGGTTTTTCTACAACAAGTAGATTAAGACTTTGGAGTGGTTCTAATATCTACTTTACTTGGATTAAAATTTGCACAAAATAAAAATTCATTTTGGCCTGGTTTGTTATCACATCATCACTACTATGACTCCACCTTGACCTCCATTATCATCACTACTCCCATTTCTACTGCATCAGATATCAAAGCAAATGATTTCTATGTTCTTTACAAAAACTGGAGCTCAGAGAATGTGAATACTATGGACTGAAAACACTAGTACTTTCATTGTACACAATTATAATCGCTTAACAAAATTGCAAGCAGACCTTACCAATGATATGCAAGGATTTCTTTCAAATAAATAAATTTATTTAGTTTTACAAACATTTATAATCTGTTAATCCTACTGAGCCATCCTCTATCCCCCTGAGGAAATAAAAAACCCTCATCCAAATTTCCATATTCTAGGAAAACAAATTCCCACATTCACCATATCTGAAATGTATATCTCTTTCTACATTTTAAGTTCATTGTCTCTGCAGGATGTGAGTGGTGTTCAGAGTTCAAAAGTCTTTCAAAGTTGCTTTGTTATAATTGTAAAAGTTGCTAATGTTATAATTGTAAAAACTAAGAACCTAAGGGCATTAAAAATCTTTACTTATGACAAACTCATTAAATTATACCTACTGGTAAAATATATCACAAACAACTGATGTTTCAAATTATTTAAAAAAAGGATATGGGCATTCTTAAATTGAAATTTTGAAAAATCTTCTTGGAAATAGATGGTATGAATCCAATTCTTAGACCAATTATAGTGAAATGGAGTGATTTAAAAAGCTGGTATAGGTTATAACCATCGTAGATGCATGCATTCCTGCACAATATTTGACAGAAAGTATTAGCACATTTCAGTCCCTGAACACAATTGTATATGTCATTGCCATTATAAGAACCACAGAAAGAAAGAAATACCTCATGAAAGAAGCATCTAACACCATTATAACAGAAGTGACTTTAGGGAACTTTTGAAGATCTGTGGGAAGAAACTGGAAGATGATATCATTATCTAACTCGTACGTACAAAAGAGAACTTGAATACCTCGTTGCCCAGTTGAAAGCAACAAAAAAGACACATGCAAAATGGAATCTGGAGAACAATATTCTATCAGAGATTCTAGCTTTCATTTCATTAGCATCTGAAAACAAAAGTTGAAATGTTAAGACAATCAATGTAAGAAAGAGTAGACCTAAGGATAATGAAACAATCAATCAAAAACCTTATTACAGAAGCTTGAGAAGCCAAGAAGTCAGAAGAAAGACAGAATACCTGTATAAAAAAAGATGTGGAATTTTTGGTCATCTATATGATGTCAAGAAGTCCAACAAAATAAGAACGCTAGTTGGAATAAATGAAAAACAGAAAACTTGTACTAGCATAATGAATATCAGGATAGCTATGTCCAGGAAAGCAATTGAAACTCTAGTTTCTTAAAAAAAATAAGCAGAAAGTGATGAAACTAGATAAGATGCATAATTATTGACTCAAAAGCTTTACAGAAGTACTTGATTAGCTAACAAAATGTTACTATCCTCCTCTTATATAAAAACTGAATTCTAGCATTCTTAACAAAAGGCATCATATATCTATTATCAAGATAATGAGAGCACCAACAACCCCTTCAAAAATAAGTAAATTTTTTAATTTAGGTACTTTCTATAAATCATTTATAACTTAAATCATTATAAAAGGCATAAGTCCTTATAATAAAACAATATATAGTCAGAGAAGCAAAAAAAAAGTGTGCCGAAAAAGTTTCAGGATCATAAAAAGTAAATGTTTATAGATTAAATAATTATTGGGCAAAATATCTTATAGTGTTATAATATTTAGAATATATTTATTGATTACTTTAAGTCTTTTGACTTAATTCTGTACTCATTGCTTATTCACATGTAAATGGGTAAAATATCCTAAGTACAAGTGAAAAATGCTATTTGACGTCCATAGGGAGAACTTTCTAATTCAAAATATTCAGCCAATCCAGTAATGTTAAGAACAAATTACATAAGTCTTATTACAATTTTTAGAGACACAGCTTAAGCCCATTATAGTTCTGCTGAGTCTTAAATTCGTTATCATTTCTCCTAATTAGAACTAATTATAGCTTCCAAAATAAAGAGGAAATAAAATAAAGATCTCATTAATCACATGATATAGTATGGATGACACAAATTTATATGATTGCACTATAAAAAATTCAGTTTCTTTATCTTTCGGAATCTTTAATCTGGAAGTGTCATTTGGACTCAATAAATATAATATTCTTAATACACAGCAAGGAAATATAGACTGAAGCCTTTAAACATGAGTATAGAGGTCAAATTGAAATTATAAATACCTTGGTCTTCTCTAGGAAAGATTTATCTAGCATAAATCTATCAAGGAGAAATCTGAGAGTGAATATATTAAAAGGCATCCTGAAATCAAAACCCCATGGGAAGAAAATGTTTAAAACAAATGACACCTATGCAGTTACAATCAGAATTGTAAAATGAACCATAACAGATTCTGAAAAATATTCTTATGAAAACCTGTACAATATTAATGAAACATTGTATCCATTATTCTAAGTCATATATAGTAAAAAAAACCCCTATTTTTTAAAAAAAAGTTAGAAATAATTAATATGCATTCACAGAGTACAACATAAACAAATCAGAACCTTCAGAAATACTTTTGAAACAAGCAGATATTGCTTTACTTAGCAATAAATAAATGTTGCTAATAGGTACATGATATTGGATTTGTGGGATGTAATAGAAAGTAATTTATCCTTGAATGGAACCTATGACATAGCTAATATAATTCAAGAATGGAACTAAAAAATCTCATAGGTGACTTCCATTTGGTTACAATAATATGACAGCAAAGATTCAGTGTTAAATGGAGGGGCTTATGGTAGCAATTCAGGACCAGGTCATCACTACCAGAGATTATAGAAAGATTATCATTAAGGATGTTATTTGTATTGATTAAAATAGTTTATGTAAGGAAATAATAGAAACTGTGCAATATATCATTATAAGATGCAAAAATTTAACATCTAGGAAGGCTTGACCAGGTGGCCAACACTGAATGAACTATTGTCCATTAATATTTGGACATAGCTTTGATCTATAAAACTTGAAAACTTACTTTAATTGATATCATTTTGCCAAATATGCAGAATCTCCCAACTAGATGGAATGAAAAGCCTTAAAGATATAGTACTGGGAGGTTAGAGAAGGAAAACATCAAAGGAGGGAGAAAAAGGAAATAGGAAAGAGAGGAAAGGAGCTATTTGGGGATGGGAATAGAGTTCATTAAAATTCTTAAGGTTTAGTAATGCCATAGTACTATTGTAAAAAAAAAGTTGTTCAGTCATGTTTTTAGTTGTGTTTAACTCTTTGTGACCCTATTTGAGGCTTTATTGGCAAAGATACTGGAGTGATTTGCCATTTCCTTTTCCAGCTTATTTTAAAAATAAGGAAACTGAGACAAACAGAATTAAGTAACTTTCCCAGGGTTACATAGTTAATAAATGTCTAAGATTGGATTTGAACTAATGAAGATGGGTTTTCCTGATGCAAAGCATAGCACTCTAAGCATTAGCTGCCCATATGAGAAAGTGTCAGAACCGGGATTCAAATGGAGTTCTCTACTGGCTACAGGCTCTGCATCCTTTCCATTATACCATGCTAGATCATATAGACACTAAACATTGTTATTTTCCTACTTTACTTTTTTCTTCTGATTCAAATACTACTAATAATAGATCTATCTTCACATTGGGATATCTGAAATTTTTTAATACAAGATGGGGGGACTTATGAATAAAAATTTTGAGAACTGCAGGTCTAGAAAATTAGTGGTTGAACTCAAGTTCATGTGCCCTCTAGATCTTTAAATCATAAATGCTGCACAAAATTCCTGGCTCTGACGCTACATTAATACAATATGTCTAACAAATTTCCAAGCATTACACAAATTGACTTCATGCAGCATTTGTGGGCATCATTAAGCTAAGTCCATACCACTGGGACCTCATTGTTTCCATGGTAACTAATGTACTGCAAAGTGGGGAATGCAAAGGGAACTTGACAAAGGACAAAGAAATGGTACCATATATGTGGCATAAATAAAATATGCAATCATGAGAGGAGGCACCATAAAGTTTTAATTGCTGCTTACTTTGGAAATCCTGTCTATCTGACTCATGGTCATGCTATTCCTAGTCATCATAATGGTATAGCATTCTTCTTTTCTTCCCCCTAACCTTCCCCCCTGCCAAAGTGTCTTCCCTGCTGATGTTACAGAGGTGTCTAGAAATCTATTGCTGCCTATTACTGGCAAAGGAACCAAATGGAATGTTTGGTCTTCCAATTTTCCATTTGCCTCAAGACTTCAAAGCCTGAAAAAAGTTCCAACTTTCCATAACTGGCACCTTCCTTGTAAATCAGCCATGCAAATTAACGCATGCCCACATGCCTGAGGCTTGTAAGTGAGGAGACTTGGCCAGTGGAAAAATTAGATGGTGAGCCACTAAGAATTTTAATAAACTCTGTTCCTGGTCCCCAAATAACTCCTTTCTCTCTTTTCCCATTTCCCTTTTCTCCTGCTTTCTCTTTCCTTTGATAGTTTCCTTCTCTTCCCTCTCATTGTACTCATTGTCCTGACCATGCATTTTATTTCCATGTGCTGCTTATGACATAGAAAACAAAAATCAAGGACATGTATTACAGCAAAAGAGAGTACACCAACCATGTGGCAAGAATTAGGGGTAACATTCAGTCCATATATGAGATATATCCTTGAAATGGTAAAAGAACTAGAGGAAGGTCTATAATAAAATGGACAGACTTTCTAAGGGGGATCCTTGAGAAATTATAGGCAAATATGCAGTATGAGAAAGAATGGATGAGTTGCTAACATTGCTGGCAAATCAAACCCCCCCCACAACCGTAAGATTACAGAACATTTCATTGATAACCTTTATGTGGAATCTAGTCATGTGAGAATACTCTTCCATTGATGAAAGTCATAACATGTCTCTAATTTACCTTAGAATGTTGCCCAAGACTCAGGGAGGATCTGAGGCCATAGTCACAAAGCTGGTAACTGTGGGGTTTGTATCCATATCTCCTTGGCTCCATGTATAATATTCTAGTTATTATATTGTTCTGATACCAGTATTACATACTGTCCTATAATCAAAGAATTGTATAATTATAGAAATAGAGAGCTCTCATTCAATTGAGCCTATCCTTTCCCCCATATAAGAAAACTGAAGTCTAAAGAGATGCACTGTTCTCTAAGCATTATCCTGATCCTCTGTGACTTTGTCTGCAATGCCTTGGAAGCCTCTTCACATGGAAAGCTCACTCTATCCTTGAACTTCAGTCAAGAGAAGTATGCCTGGTAGGCTTCTTCCTCTAACTGATTGGCTCATTCCAGAAACTCCATTTTAAGGAAGATGCTAGGGTGAGTCAAGATTTCACTTCTAATGATTCTTCCTAGTCTTAATCCACAATACCCCTGCATGGGGTAACTTCATCACTCCCCCACCCCTAACCTTCCCTTTCCTTTTATGTCTTTTTTGGGGGGGGGATTGCAAGGGGTTAAGTGACAGCTAGGTAATTATTAAGTGTCTGAGGTCGGATTTGAATTCAGATACTCCTGACTCCAGGGCCAGTGCTCTATTCAATGTGCCACCTAGCTGCTCCCCTTTTATGTCTTTCTCAGAATGTAAGTTTGTTGAGGATAAGCACTATTTTTCTATGTTTGCAATTTGTAATCCTAATGCTTTGTAAAGACCCTGACATTATAGTAAGTGTATAATAAATACTTATTTTTTTAAAAAATTAAATGACTTCCAAACATTATATAGTTAATGAGTGGCATAGGAAAGGCTAGAAGTCAAGTGTCTTGTCTTCCAAAGCAGTTTTTACTTTTTTACTTGTTTTTACTTCTCTGTAGATTGTGTGTGTTTGTGTGTATGTGTATGTATAGAGTATATATGTATAAATACATACGTTGATATGTGTGTATCTATATATCTTTCTATGTACTTAATACATATATATGTATCTATCTACTTTGTCAATTAGATTGTGAGTTCCTTGATTATTTTATGACTTTTTGTGTCTATCGATGATGATGATAATATTATCTAATTTTTACATAGTACCTGTTATATTCCGGGCACTGCCAAGAACATTTACAATTATTAACTCATTTGATCTTCATAATAACTCTAGGTGCTATCCTCATTCTCATTACAGATGAGACTTGCCTAGGGTCACACAACTGGTGAATGAGGACAAATTTGAACTCAAGGTCTTTCTTATTGCGAGCCCAACACTCTATCCACTGTGTCTTCTAATTGTCCAATATTGGTTGCATATCAGTTACTCAGTAAATACTTGCTGATTAATTCCTTTGCTCTAATGAGTTCCTTTTCTCTCATTTCCTTTTCTCTTTCTTCTCCTATGACTTCCTTCTTCCTTGCTCTCCAGAGTTTTTTATACAAAAATAAAAACATAAAAAATAAAATAAAAAACTTTTGTTTCCATGCACAAATTGAAGCCCTTGAAGCTTATTTTAAAAACACAACCACCCCTGGCAATTCAATTCAAACAGATAAACATGTGTTTTTGTTTTTTTTGTTCTCTGTGATACTTGATAACCAGGCTTTTATATTTTCTGTTTCCAACCAGATTTTAAAATTTTTAATAGATTTTATTGATATCTTTTGTTTTCACATCTCCTAGACTTCCTGTATACATTCCATCCTCATCCCAGAGATCTATTCCTTTTAACAAAGGCAAAAAAGAGAAAGAAAATAAATTTTTTAAAAAAAATTGGTCAATTGAGTATTAAAAAAAATCTGATGCTTTATGCAGTATTCCACAGTCATGAACCCCACCATTTCTGCAAAGGAGGTGGAGTAAAGTCTTTTCATATCTTCTTTATGGCAAAAATCTTCTTCCTCCAAATTGGACTGTTTTATGGTTGTTCTTTCCAATTGCATTGATGTAGTCATTTGTGTATATTGTTTTCTAGTTGTAATAGTTAGTCGAAATATAGCACTTTCTCAGAAGTTAGCAAGCATTTGTTAAATACCTTTTATGTGCTAGGTGTTGTGCTAAGTACAAGGGTGTCAAGAAAGGCAAAGAAAACCAACCCCAAATCAAAATGAAACAACAACCAAAAAAGTCCCTGTTTTTAAGGATCTCAAACAACCATATACAAAGAAGATGTGTACAGGATAAATGGAGATAAACAATAGAGGGAAGGCAAAGTCTTTTTTTTTTTTTTTTTTAGGTTTTTGCAAGGCAAACGGGGTTAAGTGGCTTGCCCAAGGCCACACAGCACACAGCTAGGTAATTATTAAGTGTCTGAGACCAGATTTGAACCCAGGTACTCCTGACTCCAGGGCCAGTGCTTTATCCACTACGCCACCTAGCTGCCCCGTCTTCTTTTTTTTTTTAAATACATTTTCAATTCTAGATCCTCTCTTTTCTTTTACTCCCTCCCCCATACATTGAAAAGGCAAAAACACAATGCCCATTATACATATGAAGTCATGCAAAATATATTTCTGCATTAACCATGTTCCAAGGGGAAAAAGCAATATGAATAAAAGAAAAACATATTCTTTCATCTGTAATCTGATTCATCATTTCTCCATCTGGAAGTAGATTTTTTTTATCGAGTCCTTTGAAGTTGTGGTAGTTTATTTTGTTGATCAGAGTTACTGTCTTTCACAATTTATTATCTTTACTATGTTGCTGTTACTATGTACCTTGTTCTCTTCATTTTTAGTTAGCATCAGTTCATTTAAATCCCATCAGGTTTTTCTAAAACCATCCCCATCATAATTTTTTTAAAATTAATGAAAAAGCATTTCTGAACCCCTATTCCTAATAAGTTCCATGTGCTATGCTTGATATTAGGGACAACAACTAGAGAAAGATAGTCTGTGGACAAGTTCACACTTGGGGGAAGGCTAAGAAAGACAACTTATTAAGAGAGTTCATCTACTGGGTAAAGAAAGACTTTTTAAAGTTCTAAGTTCTTAAAGTCATAATAATGCATCAAAGAGGCAGATTGCAGGCATCTTTAAATTGGATGATAGTGGGAAACTGTAGGGCATACAAGCAGGACAAGTGCCGCAGCCAGAACATCCTTAGAAAATAGTGTCAGGGCAGCAGAACAGTCTGCTTCATAGTCCATATTACCTGAAGGAAATATTAGTGACTCTCATAAATCTAAGTCTTGTGAACATCAAGCAGTCTGGATTGGTTTCCAGGTGATCTGGATCAGGAATTGAGCAAATCAGTTGGATCTGACAGAGATGGGGATATCTTCTTTCTTCTTATTTATTATTAATACATGGGAACAATTTCTACAGTTGTCATATGCATTTCTTTTTTGGTTTGAATTATTAAAGAAAAGTTAAAATAACACATAGAAAAAAATAAGAAAACGTATGAAGAAAATTGCCAAAGAACTTTGAAATATGGCTTTAACATAAGGTGGGAAAAGGTTAAAGAGAAAATGATTTGGAGATTATATTGCAAGGTAAAATAGAGTGACACTTTAACCTAAATTTTAACATCTGCGAGTGTTGATTAAGTCTTCTCACTTTTTTTCTATTTACTTCTTTTGCTAATCTTTGGGATGCAGAATTGCATTCAACTTTTGGATGAGTAAGTACATATGTCCACTCAATATCCATGTCCTGAGTCTTATTATCTAGCTTAGTGGATTGGTCTGTGTGGATAATATCTTAATTCTTACTCTTTTTCAAGCTACTTTCTTTCCAGGACATTCATCCCTTTGATGATAATTTGGTTATCTGTACACACAATGAGGCTCTTCTTTTTAAAAAAATATTATTATATATTATTATTTCATTATTTATTATTATATAATTTTGTTTTATTATTTATTATATTGTTATTATTATTATTATTATATAATATTTTGTTTTCCAATTACATGCAATAGTAGTTTCTACCAATCATTTTTTTGAAAGATTTTGAGCTTACCAATTTTCTCCCCCCAACAGAAGGCAATCTGATATAGGGTTTGTATTTGCATCTATGATAAGCATAGATCAAAATTGAACTTGTTGTTAGAGAAGAATCAGATCCAAAAGGAAGAAAGAAAACATTAGAGATGGTAAAATTACATATTACATAAGACAATTTTTATAAATTGAAGGTAACAAGCTTTGGTCTTCATTTAAACTCCACAGTTTCTTCTCTGGATACAGATGACATTCTCCATCACAAATCCCCTAAAATTGTCCCTGACTTGCTTTGAGGGGTGAGAAATGATAACATTCTAGGCATGGGGGTAGACAAGGAAAAATGTTTGGAGTTGGGAGATGGAATGTTGTATGTCAGAAAGCCAGTGCCCCTTAGGTTTAGCCACAAGTTTGAAAGGATATTGGGTGAAAAAGTATTCATTTGATATCATAATCAAGACACATCATCCAGTCTTTGCTGGAAAGACCTCCAATGGGTGGGAATCTACTGCCACCCAAGGCTGCTACTTGCTTTTATAGAACTCTTAATTTTTAAGAGTTTTTTCTTTTATCAGGTCTGAAGTTGACTCTCTTTATGATTACCACTATTCTATCCTTTGCTTGAAGAAAATGTTCCATTTCTAACTTTTGGTCTTATTCAATTGTCTGAAGATCAGAGAAGCTAAACTCACAGATAGTGAGTATTGGGGTGGGATTTGAACCCTATAAATGTGCTAAATTTGCAGCTCTCACCTCCTACCTTCTTTATTGCTGTCAGGGACCTCACTCTCCTCCTAGTCCCTCAGGACCAGGAGGCATCCTAGCTGTCTCCATATACCAGCTGTTGCCAAGTCCTGTTCATTTAGTCTCTGCAGCATCTCTGGAATATGACCCCATTGCAGTTCCACATCACCTCACACCTATACTATTGCAATTCCCTGCTTGAGTCTCTCCTTTCTCTAATTTATATTTCCTTCAGCCACCAAAGTCATTTTCCTAAAGCACGGTTCTGACCATGTCAGCCCCACCCCCAACTTATTCAATAAACTCCATTGATTCCTCTTCACCTTCAGGATCAAAACCAAAATCTACTGTTTGTCATTCAAAGCCTTTCACAACCTTGCCCCTCCTATCTTTTCAGTTTACTTACACCTGGCTCCCTGACATGTAATCTTTGATCTGTCATTACATCAAAACTTTCTGGCTGTTCCATGAACTATGCCCTTCCTCACTGGCATTTTCTCTGGCTGTCCCTCATGCCTGGAATGTTTCCCCTCCTCATCTCTACCTCCTGGTTTCATTCAAGTTCTCCCTAAAACCTTGTCTTTCACAAGAAGCTTTTCCTAACCTGTTTTTAATTTAAGTGCCTTTTTCTCTTAATTATTTCCTATTTGTCCTATATAACTTGCTTGCTTGTTGTCTCCCCCATTAGATTATGAACTTCTTGCGGGTGGGGACTGTCTTTTGCCTTCTTTTGTATCCCTAGCACTTAAAACAGTGGTTGGCACATGGTCGATTCTTTTTTTTTTTTTTGGCTAGGCAATGGGGTCAAGTGACTTGTCCAAGGCCACACAACTAGTAAGAAGTATCAAGTGTTTGGGGTCAAATTTGAACTCAGGTCCTCCTGACTCCAGGACCAGTTCCTTATCTCTAACTGCCCTATAATAGATTCTTAATCAGTGTTTATTGACGGGGTGATTCCATTGAAAACCCCGTATTTTTTAGATGAATTGCTGCCTAGTGATATGTCCTGTCTTACACTATGAAGTTGGGTTTCTTGAACCTAAAAGTAAGATTTTACAATTTAATATTTTATTTTTTTCCAATTGCATTTTGAGTTCCAAATTCTCTCTCTTCTCTTCCCTCTCCTCTTTTTGGGAAGTCAAGCAACTTGATTCTGGTTATTCATGTGTATATCTATATTAGTCATATTTTGAAAGAAAATACAAGCTAAAAATAAATCAAGAAAAATAAAGAAGATTTTGAAATGCTTCAGTCTGCATTCAGTCTCCAGAACTTCTTTCTCTCAAAGTGGATAGAATTTTTCAATTAAAGTTCTTTGGAATTGTCTTGGATCATTATATTGCTGAGAATAGCTAATTGATCATCATGTAATATTACTCTTACTATGTACAGGATTTTTCTGCTTCTGCTCATTTTACTTTTCATCAGTTCATGATGATTTTTCAAATAATTTCTTTTATCACAATACTATTCCATCACAGTCATATACCACAACTTATTCAGCTATTTCCCAATTGATGTGCATACTCTCAATTTCCAATTCTTTGCCATCCCAAAAAATCCTGCTTTAAGTACTTTTATGCATATGTTGTTCTCCTTTTTTTTTTTTAATAAAATCTCTTTGGAATATAGACCTAATAGTTGTATAGCTGGATATACACAGTTTTATACTCCTTTGAATATAATTCCAAAATGTTCTCCACAATGGTTGGATTAGTTTACTACTACAACAATACATTAATGCCCACATCCTCTCCAACATTTGTCATTTTCCTTTCTGTCTTATTAGTCAATCTCATAGATGTGGGGTGATATCACAATAGTGATTTAAAGCATTTTTATATGGTTATAGAAATCATTGAATACGTCTTCTGAAAACTGCCTGTTTTTATTCTTTGACCATTTATCAATCAATTGGGCAATGACTTATAGTCTTATAAATTTGATTTGGTTTTCTATATACTTGAGAAATAGGCCTTTATCAAAGAAACTTGCTGTAAACATTTTTAAAGTTATTATTACTAATTGTGTATTTCTCTTCAATTTGCTTCCCCTGACCCTAATCTTTCTCCCTTTTAACCCTGTTCATCCTCAAAAGTGTTTTACCTCTGACTATTGCTTTTCCCAATCTGTCATCCCTTCTGTCAGCTTCCCCCATCTTCTCTTATCCCCTTTCTC